>NW_015374938.1:0-5800 GCF_001272555.1 Dufourea novaeangliae | reverse complement strand
ATTCGGTGCATCTCCAACATTCGGAATCATTGCGGGCGCGAACATTGGTCCTTCGAGCCGGATACCTGAGGTGTTGGGGCCAGAGCTGCTGAGCAGAACGAGGACAGAACGAGAACAGAACGAGGACAGGACGAGAATCGAGACGAGATCGAGGAACGAGACGAGAGCCAGACAACCGCTCACGGAAGCTGCTGATCGCTGTAGTGCTGGACCGTCCGACTAAGCGAGCCTTCCACACATTCCTGTCTACGTCCGGTGAGTCGAGTTTCATTCATTCCTTAATTTGCGTCAAGTTTTAAAATGTCAGAGGCAGACAATCTCCGTAAACTCATAGAGGAGCGCGGTCATGTTAAGGGTGCGCTCACGAGGTTTAAGAAATTCTGGGATGAACAGGGCAGGATTGCAACAATCGAATCTCTTCAAGAGCGACTCATCAGAAATGTGCCGTTGATTGACAAATTCGACGCAATACAAGACCGCATTGAGGCACTTATAGTAGGGACGCAGGATGAAGACGCGCATAGACAGTTCAGGAATGTATTCGAGACTATATATTTTGAGGTCATTGGGGGGTTGCGGGCACACATACAGCGTGCACAAGCGCCGGCTTTGAATGTTAACACGCATCGCACGTTAAATCTTACGTCTGCATCTCCCACGGTTTCTGAGACTGCGAATACAGTTAGACTGCCAGCTATTCCAGTGCCCAATTTTCATGGATGTATTGGGGAGTGGGTCTATTTTCGTGACAGCTTCGAATCACTGGTAAACCGAAACGAAGCGTTGAGTGGTATGGACCGTTTCCATTATTTGAAGTCCGCGGTAAAAGGAGAAGCTGCTCGTGCTCTTAAGTCATTGCCCATGTCCGAGGATAACTACGATGCCGCATGGAAGCTTCTAAGCGATCGGTACGAGGACACTAACGAACTAATTGACTATCACGTGGGATCGGTTTTCGATTTATCGCCGATGGTGAAAGGTTCACCAGTGAGCCTTAGGCAATTGCTGGACGATTTCAGCAATCATTTACGATCGTTAAAATCACTGAAGGAACCGGTAGATTCATGGGACACGTTATTGGTTCATTTGTTAAGTACGAAGTTAGATGCGCGAACAAGCGAAGCATGGGAAAAACGGGTATCGGAGTTAGGGGAAAGGAAAAAGTTATCTGACTTGCGGAGTTTTCTTGAACAAAGATACAAGTTTATTGCAAAGGCAACGAGGGCAAACCAGGCAGGCTCAGGTTCACCGAACAGTAAATTCAGCGAACAGAAGCCGCGAACCCGGTCGGTAGCGTTGGTTAACGCCGAGACGGGCAAATGTCCATTGTGCGCCGCCGGTCACACATTACCACAATGTACAGAGTTTAAGGCATTGGCGATTAATGCTCGCATAAAATTGGTAAAGAAATTGAGGGTATGTTTCAACTGTTTGCGAGGGGGTCATAGTTTCAAGACCTGCACTCAAGGTTCCTGCCATCAGTGTCAGGCCAAACACCATACGCTGATTCACATTACCAAGTTGAGAAAATCGAGTTCAAATTCGAGTATCGAAAAGGTTTCCACCGAGGAAGCAACCTCGTCTCAGAGCTATGTTGCTCATAGTTCCGACGGGTCAGAGCATGTATTCTTATCCACTGCAGTTATCTATGTTATGGATGATAGGGGTAGGAAACATGAATGTAGGGTCTTACTCGATCAGGGGTCGCAGGTGAATATTGTAAAAGAGTCGTTCGCAAGGCGAGTAGGCTTGACGTGGGAATCAGCACGGTCTTTGATTTCGGGCATAGGGGCCACTGACGCAGGTACAAGCGTTAGCGGCCAATTGCAGGTACGGATCGCGTCGCGATGTACAGGTTACCGTGCTAAGTTGCCGTGTATTGTAATGAAGAAAATTACATCGGATATTCCTAACTTTCATGTTTCGAGGCAGGTGTTAAATGTTCCATCGCGTATTCACCTCGCGGATCCTCAATTCGACACACCTCACGATATTGACCTCCTTATCGGGAATGGTTATCTGTGGGATATCATGTGTGTAGGCCAGCATAGATTAGGACGTGGGTTACCGGTCTTATTGAAAACACAGTTGGGTTGGGTGTTCGGGGGACGCATGCAGGGGCCCGTTGAATCCCAGGCGCAGATCTGTGGGTTGATTACTAACGATCAGCTGAATGCTCAGTTGACACGGTTCTGGGAAATAGAGCAAGTTTCGACAAACAATGACGCGAACAATCACCCGTGCGAGGATCATTTCATACAAACGGTCGCACGAGACAGGGACGGGCGATATATGGTGACGATTCCATTCACCGACGGTATTCGGGATCTGGGCGATTCTTTCAACATGGCCGAGCGACGATTTCTTAATATAGAAAGAAAGTTAATTAGGTCACCGATCTTAAGGCAAGAATATCGCGAATTCATGCGAGAATACGAAAGACTAGGGCACATGTCGAAGATACTACGGGATGGTCATTCGGTTGCAAAGCCAGTTTATTACCTGCCGCACCACGCCGTAACGAAGGAGACTAGCACCACGACAAAGGTGCGAGTAGTTTTCGACGGGTCCGCGAAGACGTCCACGGGAGTATCGTTGAATGAGATACAGCGTGTCGGTCCAGTAGTTCAGGACGATCTAATTTCAATTTTAATTCGGTTTCGGCAATTTCCCGTCGTGTTAAATGCTGACATCGCGAAGATGTATCGGCAAATTTTGATAACGCCCGAGCAACGTGGTCTTCAACGTATTCTATGGCGAGAAGAACCCACGCAGCCACTTGCGACATACGAACTCAACACGGTCACGTATGGTACTGCATCAGCTCCGTTTTTGGCCACTCGTGTTTTGCGGCAGGTCGGTTTAGACAATATCGACACATATCCAATTGCGAGTCACATAATTATGCAAGATTTTTATGTCGACGATTTGCTTACGGGCGCGGACACGATAGAGCAGGCCAAAGTGTTAAAACGGGACGTCAGTAGGTTGTTAAGGGAAGCAGGGTTTGAATTGAGGAAATGGGCATCAAACGAGCCAACAGTGGTTGACTCGGTGTCAGACAAACCAAAGGACATTGTTTCGCAGGCGGAGAAGGATCCAAGAACCCTTGGATTGTTGTGGGGCCCACTGACCGATGAGTTGCGAATCGCGATAAAGGATAGAATCACGACACGAGTAACGAAACGCGTTATTTTATCCGAACTCGCGAGAATATTCGACCCGCTCGGCTTAGTGGGTCCAGTTGTCATTAGGGCAAAATTGCTGATGCAGTTGCTGTGGCAGCTGAAGGTGTCCTGGGATGAATCGGTTCCGCAAAGAATTCATGCAGAATTCCAGGATTTCCAATCAGAGTTACAATCTTTACGACAACTTGCGATACCCCGACTCGTACTAGGGCTGAATTCTACACAGGTAGAAATTCACGGTTTTTGTGACGCTTCTGAGAAGGCCTACGGTGCATGCGTGTACCTGCGCACGGTCGACGGGAGGGGTAAGGGTACAACTCATTTATTGTGTGCCAAATCGCGAGTGGCACCCCTAAAAACAATAAGCCTGCCGCGACTAGAACTTTGCGGGGCCTTATTATTAATGCATTTAGTCGACAAGGTGCGAACCGCGTCTCGGATTGCCATAGCTCGGGAGTTTTATTGGAGTGATTCCATGATCACGCTTGCCTGGGTGAAGGGATCTCCTAATCAGTGGAAGACATTTGTCGCTAATAGGGTTACGGAGATCCAAAACTTATCACAGGGCACGTGGTGTCATGTGGGATCCGCTCAAAATCCTGCGGATCTCCTATCGCGAGGAGTGCGGCCGTCCGCTTTGCAAGACTTGGGTCTTTGGTGGAACGGCCCATCGTGGCTGCAACAATGTCCACCCGAGTGGCCGGTCACTGGTCAGTTACCTATCGAGGTGCCAGAGGGAAGGGCCGTAGTGTGTACTGTTCTCAAGGGAGAGACAAACACAAACTCTAGTCTCTTGACGCGATTCTCACACTACGCGCGATTAATTCGGGTGGTCGCGTATTGTTTACGGTTCTGCCATAACGTCCGTACCCGTAAAATTCACAGGGATGCTTCGGGTGCTTTCAAGAACAGCCAGATAAGTAGATCTCCGGAATCTTTTGTTAGGTTATCCATTAGGGACTTAGAGTTGGCCGAGGTTGCCATTCTTAAACTGGTCCAGAAAGCAGCATTTGGTCAAGAGTTAGCAGACTTGCGTTTAGGTAAAGTGGTCGGCTCTTCAAGTACGGTACGCTGTCTAAATCCGGGTTTAGACGACAAAGGACTCCTCAGGGTGGGCGGTAGGCTCGGCAATTCCGAATTAAGATATGAGCAGCAACATCCGGTGATTTTACCAAAGGACAGTCCTATCACTCGAGCAATCATTCGTCGTGAACACGAACGAAGTTTGCACGCGGGATGTGAAGCGGTCTTATCAGCGATTCGGAGGCGATATTGGCCACTGGCCGGCCGAAGCGTCGTCAAGAGTGTTTTAAGAACTTGCGTAAAATGCTGTAGGACAAATCCAAAGGGTGTTGCTTACTTAATGGGTCAACTACCTGCGGCACGAGTCCGAGTTAGAGCTCCATTTTTGAGCACTGGGGTGGATTATGCAGGGTCCCTTTTATGTAAAGGACCAGACGCGCAGTAAAACGGTTACGAAAGCGTATTTATGCCTATTCGTGTGTATGGTAACGAAGGCTGTTCATTTAGAGCTGACGATAGATTTAACGACAGATGCATTCCTGAATTGCCTAAAACGTTTCATCGCGCGCAGGGGGCGATGCCGGGATTTGTACTCTGATAACGGGACGAATTTTGTTGGAGCACGCAATGAAATGCAACGATTGCAAGGGTTTCTTTCAAATAATTCAAATCAGCGGTGCATTTCTGACTTCGCATTAACGGAAGGAATAGATTGGCATTTCATTCCTCCCCACGCTCCTCATTTTGGCGGACTGTGGGAAAGTTCAGTGAAATCCGCGAAGCGTCACTTGTTGAGAGTTATTGGAGAGACACGGTTGACGTTCGAAGAATTATACACGGTATTGACGCAAATTGAAGGGTGTATGAATTCTCGGCCACTCTATCCTATGTCCACCGATCCTTCTGATTTGACTCCTTTGACTCCTGGGCACTTCCTTACAGGAGGCCCATTAACTGATCTCCCTTCTCCTGACGTCACTGACGTCAAAGTGAATCGCTTGAGTCGGTTTCAGTTGCTGCAGGCGATGTATCAGCACTTCTGGAGACGATGGCAACAGGAATACCTCCACCATTTGCAGCAGCGGAACAAATGGAAGGTTGACATTCCGGATCAGTTTGGAGTAGGAACCATGGTGGTCCTCAAGGAGGACAATCTTCCTCCCTTGCGGTGGAAGCTGGGCCGAATCACGGAGCTTCATCCCGGTGCGGACCACGTAACCAGGGTTGTGTCGGTACAGACTGCAAATGGACCTGTGAAGCGGCCAGTCACGAAGATATGTGTCCTGCCCCTGGACGAAGACATCTCAGCAAGCCAAGCTGAACCCGGAGGATCATCAGATCACAACGCAACTCTTTAAAGGAGTTTTATCGAACTCGTCATAACCGTACATGGACATTACTCCGACAGAATTAATATTATGATATTGTTTGTACCTTGTATAAATAGAGTTAAGTTGTTTATAGTCTTCTACTCGTAATATCCTGTCGCGTTACAATTAGTAATTCATGTACATAGTTTAGTGTTGTTGTTGGTTTAGTTATAGTATTTTGAACGAGAGCCGTTCAAGGTGGGCGGCATGTTCTGGAAC
>NW_015374937.1:0-3579 GCF_001272555.1 Dufourea novaeangliae | reverse complement strand
AGGTTACAAAGTGAAATGATAAAATAATTAAAAATAAAAAGTAAAACCGCCGCATTGGGATCCCAACAGGGTCTCTAGACTGTTGCTCACGCGCTAGGCTGCGGGGCATCGCGTCGAGAACGTGAATTTTCGCCGCAGTGAGAATTGAGATTCGACGAGGATCTCCGAGGTCCTCTCCTTGTTTACGTTCCCGACTGACGTACCAAATGTCGGCGGAAAGACCCGAACGGCAGCGCACACGGACAGGGTTGGGATATGCTTGTGTGTGCCAGCACGGTGGACGTAAAGTGGGGGTAGCCGGGACGTCATAGTGGGGGACGATGGTACGTCGGAGTGGGAGAGTGGTGGGGGTAAACAGTACCACGATTCTGGCATCTAGATAACCCATATTTGGTATATAGATAACCCAGCACCTTTTCTAATCGAGGAAATCAGAAAAACAATTACAGAAACAGTAAATATTCATTTCAACAAAATAGCATCTCAAAGCCAAGAAAACGCGCGAAATATTAACACACTAGCCGAATTAATAGATATAGAACTTTAATGCAATGGCTTCCTTAAACAACAATAAGATTTCAGTCGATAAACTAAACGTTATCTCCATAAATGTAAATTCAATAATAACTAACGAAAGAAGAGCCACACTTAGCGATTTCCTAGAAACATATAATCTGGACGTAACCTTGTTATGCGAAACGAAATTGAGCCCGGTACATAAACTCTCATTTAGAAATTATGACATGATTAGATCAGATAGACCGAACTGCAAACAAGATGGGGGAACCGCCATTTTAATTAGAAAAGATTTCAAATATAGAACAATAGAAGTACACACGGAACAAACAAACCCTAGTCTTGAATACTCAGTGATTGAAATGAACTTGCCAGCTAACGAAAAATTCTTTTTTATAGCAGCGTATGCAACTAGCAACTGCAAAAAGGAATTCATGCAGGACCTAGAATGCCTTTTCTCCAAACTCAATTTAAACAACACAAAGAATTATTATCTTCTTGCCGGCGATCTTAACGCTAAACATACATCTTGGGAAAATACATTAAATAATAAAAGAGGGACTTCCCTATACATCTGGGTTCAGGAAAATCAAATCCAATACAGAACTATGCTTCTCAGAACAGAGACACCATCGTTCCCGAAAAGTAACTCCTAGTTAGACATTTGCCTAGCCGATAATAGAATAAAATTATATAATCTTACATCAGGAAACATAAAATGCTTAGATTACGATAGCGACCACAAAGCAATTTAAATGTTAATCTCCATCGAGTCCCACCCTCTTCTTTCATTCAACAGAAACATTACAGCACCTAAAAGGAATTTCAACAAAGTTGACTGGTTTCAGTTTAAAAAATACATACAAAATAAATATAAAGAATACGACATTCCAAACACTAGAAATTTAACGATACAATAAATAAATCAGTACCGGAACGAATTGAACGAGCACATAGTAGACGCAATAGACAATACAATACCTCAATATAACTTTAACGAAACCTCAACAGGAAAATATATAACGCCGTTAATTAAGAAACTCAGAAAAGAGAAAAGCTACGTATTAACGCAAATAAACAACATACAAAAAAGAATGCTCCAACTATCGTTGATGATATTCAAATAAAAATATTGCAAAAACTACTGAAAAATATAAGATGTAAAATAAAACTAGCCTTTCAGGACTCAGTTAGTAATCACTGGTCACAAAAAATTAAAAAATTATCGACTATGAATACGAAAGATTTTTTCCCAGGTTTAAATAGTATTTTTAGACATAGGACACCTAACACTATAGAAAATTTGAAAATCTCATAGAACTCTTATTCACTTTTAATGGAAGCAGATATAAATAGTAACGATCTACAAAAGGACAACAATAACGATTTTATTATAAACAAAACAGTAGACAAACTCAATTTACTAGGAGCACACTTTCAACAAGTTCATGTACAAAACGATAATATGGGTAAAATGCGGTTATCACACATCATCGAACAAAAAATACTTACGCTGAAACAGAAAATAGACTCAGACAAGCAAAGCTTTAAAACCATATGTAAGTTTTCTCAATTCAATACAGCCGATAATCCTAATGATTCACAAATCCAAGAAAATTATTTTACAAACTATGCCAAATTAAAATGCACATTCAGAAAACTCAACGGCAAAAAATCAGCCAGCTTCGATGAAATTCCCAATATTGTCCTCAAGAATCTACCATCAGATTACATATACTTTTACGCGATATTGTTCAACAATTGTTTAAACGCAACATATTTTCCATACAGATGGAAAACAGCGAAATTAATAACCATTAAAAAAAAAGGCAAAGTAGGAAGCGATCTGACTAGTTACTGACCAATCAGCTTGTTACCAAACATTAGTAAGGTATTCGAAACATTCGTCAATAATGCAATTAACAGTCACGGTACAGAAAATAATATAATACCAGATACACAATTCGGGTTCAGACACAAACATTCGACAATACACGCGATAACAAAGTTTACCTCGGACATATGTTGGGCAAGAAATGCGGGACAATGTGTGGGTGATTTTCAAACTACTGAAGAAAAAATTTCCGAAACATCTTGTTAAAATGTTATGGGTCATGTTGCATGGCAAACGATTCTTCGTCACAGCGGGAAACGACAAATCCACCAAAGACTTTGAAATTCTTAACGGTTTACAACAAAGCACGGTAAACTCTTCCCTTAATTAGACCAATCTTAACCTACGGCTGCCAAATCTGGTTCAACATCAGTGCTAGCATTATGGAAAAACTGCGCATCTTCGAAAGAAAATGCATCAGAGCTTGCCTAGGAAAGTATGGATCCCCAGAATCCAATTATACAAAATTAATTCACAATCGCAAACTTTACGATGAAGCTAAACTCATCCGTATAGACCTTTTCATTATAAAATTAATCAGAGATCACTGGTCGAATACCCGCATAACCACTTCAAACACAATGATCGAACATACAGTTTACCCGAATACACTATACTTCGAACACACCCGTCAAACTGGCTACACACCACCAGAATCCTTCGATCATCTAGACAGCGAGGGTCTAATTCAAAATTCCAACAACTTACCACTCATATGTCACTACAATAGGAAAACGGTCAACATTACCCGAATACACTATACTTCGAACACACCCGTCAAACTGGCTACACACCACCAGAATCCTTCGTTCATCTAGACAGCGAGGGTCTAATTAAAAATTCCAACAACTTACCACTCATATGTCACTACAATAGGAAAACGGTCAACAAAAAATATTGTACAATAAAGATACAAAAGCCGACGACAGTAATCTAAGATTTATGTATAAATTATCTACAATAGTTTAAGCGATAAAAATAGACAAAACCGCAATAAATATTGGTGGCTGTGATAAGTAGGCAATATATAGCTAGTAAGTGAAATACACCAATCGACTCATTTCTCTCACTATCCAGGTTAGGTTAAGCTAAGACTACGCGACGGACAAATACGGGACGTGGTGTCCCGTGGTCCAGCGCGCCCGACGTTGGTCCTGGGGGACTTCAAT
>NW_015374936.1:474-6712 GCF_001272555.1 Dufourea novaeangliae | reverse complement strand
CCTTCGCAGCCAGGGGGGCAGGACTTCTTTGGTTTTGTTAATGCTGGTGCTGGTGCTGGACATGCCTGGTATTTTGGAACTTCATTAATTGTGGGTATATTTTTAATATTATCTGAGTGAGTTTTCTCGAGCTTATGGGTCTTTAATTCTTGCTGATATTGCAACAAGTGGTCTAGCTCTGCATGTAGCTTTAGAGCTTTCGACCAAACCGGTGGCGTTTGCTGACCGTATATTAGCCACCTTACGTGGGCTATACGTTTATTCAGCTTAGTTTTCAAACCGCCACGGTGTTTGCCCATACTCAATAGAACTCTACTCACTCAGATTTTTCCTTGGTTTTTGCAGTTCCATTTAATTAGTCCAGTCTTCTTCCAGTCCAGTGTTCCTTTGTTCCTTTGTTTTCACCAGCTTTGGTCAATTCGTCCAGCGTTGGACGACTGTCACGGTCGCCATGTAATGATGAACTCCAATTAAGAACACAAGTCCGTTTTAAGTTGAAGGCAGCCGTCGGGCTGACATATATTTATTCAATTTCTTCTTTTGATTTTAGAGTAGGCAGAAATGGTTCTGTCAGCTCAACGTCTACAGAGTCTCTCCGATTTTACAGTTTTTTATATATTTGGACTTAGGCTAATCCGCGTAGCTGCGCTGCCGGGTACGCCAGCAGCGGAGCGGCGTTCTTATGTATATCTTATATATCTAGGCTTATCGGGAGAGCGAGATATGTATGTACGTATGTAATATGTATTTGGTCGGCGTGTGAATGCTGACCATGCACTTATACTTTTTGCCTTCGAGTGGGCAATGCACTTATACTTTGTGGCCTTCGAGTGGGTGATCATGTTACATCCGCCCTGGCCTAACTGCGTGCATAAACATAAACATAAACATAGCAACAAAGTGCTGCCATAAGTTAATATGCTATTTTATTTAATTGTTCTTAATATTGCATAGGCACATACTACATCTCCCTCCTTTTGAAAAATAACGTAACCTAGTGAAGTTATTTTGATTATTAAATGCAAATTATTTTATTTTTATTTTTATTTTGTTTGTGTTTTTGTTTGAACAACAATAGTTGATTTTATAATGCAAAGATAAAAATATACGTAGTGTATGGAAAATTTGTATAAATGATTAAGGAAAATATAAGTTTAAATTCAATCATGAATGAAATTTCTTTAATCTATCTTTATGAACTATTTGTTTTTTGTTTTTATTAGTAAGTAGCGTAATATTGTTATTATCTCCTATGCTTTCTATCTTATAGGGCCCCGTATATTTAAAGTCTAATTTATGACCTACCTCATTTCTTAGTAAAACTTTATCTCCTACTTCTAATTCTATGTCTTTTACTTTTAAGTCATAATTTTCTTTATTTTTTTCTTTGTGTGCTTCAAGAAGTTTTCTTGCTCGAGCATATGCTACCTCTAACCTATATTTACTCTCCTTAGCGTAATCATCTATGTTATATATTGGTTCTATGCTATGTAGTTTATTAAAATGTTTTGGTAAATTACTTGTTCTACCGAAAACTAATTCATATGGACAATAATTATGTACCATAGATTGGGTCGTGTTGAAGCAGTATACGAAATATTGAAGCCATACGTCCCAATCGGTTTTGTCCGTCGATATGTAGGATCGTATATACTCGTTTAAAGTTCTATGACTTCTTTCTACTACTCCAACTGTCTGGTGGTGATGAGCTGTTGATGTTATATTTTTTATTTTCAAATATTTACACAGGTCAGTAATTATTGAATTCTTATACTCTGTTCCCATGTCCGTTATGAACGTCTTCATTGGACCGTACTTTAGAATAAAAGATTCAAATATAGCTTTTGCGACTGTTTTTGCGCTTTTATTTGCTATTGGTATGGCAACTAAGTACTTGGTTAAATCACATATGAGAGTGACTGCGTACTCGTTACCATTTTCTGACTTGGGTAGTGGACCAATTGTGTCCACAACAACTCTATCGAAAGCATGTTCTGGTGTTTCAGTTATCGTCATTGGAGTCTTTGTGTGCTTTGTTGTTTTTGCTTTTTGGCATTTTTGACATTTTCTTACGTACTCTTTTATGTATTTACTCATATTTTTCCAGTAATAATGTCTTTTGACCTTGGCCAAGGTTTTTGTAATGCCTGTATGCCCTCCTTGTATTGGATCATCATGTAATGTAGACAATATAGCTTCTTTTTCTTTTTCATTATTTATTTGGGTCACCGGGTTAAGTAGCGCTACTTTTAAATTCTTTAATATTTTATTGCCCATATTTTTAAATTTATCTATTGAAACGTGTTCAAAGATTTTTTTCCACGGTGCCATTTTGATTTGGCTGATATCATATATACCGGCCTGCAATTCAAGCCTTTGGAGAAATTGATCTAAATCAAGAATTCCATTAGTATAAAGATCACCAACATCATATCTTGCAATAATTTTCTTTCCATGTTTAAATAAACATATCGAGTCATTCAATTGCAATGTCACTACTTTTCGTACCTCGTCATTTGTTATGACTTCGTATACGTTGGGCTCTGAAGCTATTTCTTTGGTTTGCTTTTGCAAATCCAATTGTTCTTTTCCTGCGCAGGATTTTTGTCTACTTTGAAATCTTGTAGTGACTTTTAATATATTTCCAGTTATATCTTTTAGCTCTTTGATGGTTATTCTTGATAACGCATCTGCTACATGATTGTCCTTGCCCTTTAGATACTCTACTGTAAAATTATATTCCTCTAGTTCAAGCCTTATTCTAGTTAATTTAGAGCTGGGGTTCACCATCGAGAATAAATATGTCAATGGTCTATGGTCTGTTTTCACAGTGAAATGTTTTCCGTAAATGTATGGTCTGAAATGTATTATTGCCCAATGAATTGCTGCTAACTCTTGTTCTGTTGTACTCTTATTGCTTTCACCTTTCGTAAAAGCTCTGGATGCATAAGCAACTGGGAGTTGGTGGCCATTATGGTTTTGAGTTAAAACTGCGCCACACGCTTGCTTGCTTGCATCTGTTGTTATGCAAAATTCTTTGCTGAAGTCTGGGTACTGCAAGAGTGTTGGGTTAATTAGCTGAGATTTTAAATGTATGAATGCTTTTTGACATTCATCTGTCCACTCGAATGGAACATTCTTTTTACATAATCTTGTTATGTGCCGCGAATAGTCGGCGAAATTTTTGATAAAACGTCTGTAGTAATTGCAAAATGCTACAAAACGTCTAGCGCTGTCCGCATCATGTGGAACTGGGTAGTTCTGAATGACATCATATTTTTTGTCATCCGGCAAAATTCCTTTGTCTGTGCATTTGTGTCCCAAAAATGTGACTTCATGCATGAAAAATGAACATTTTTCAGGATGTAACTTTAGGTTGTATTCCCTGCATTTACCAAAAACTTCAGTGAGGTTTTTAAGCATATGTTTTTCGGAACAACCTATGACTATTAAGTCATCCATATAAAGGAATGCTTGAGACGGTTCTATTCCGGAGAATGCTATAGTCATCATTCTTTGGAATGAATTAGGCGCTATTTTTAAGCCAAATGGCAATCGCGTGAAACGATATGAGCCATTGCTGGTTGAGAAAGATGTTATATCTCTCGAGCCTTCATCCAGTTCGATTTGATGAAAACCTGACATTAAATCAAGGCAGGAGAAATATTTTGCTCGACCAAGTTGGTCCAAAATATCATCTATTCTCGGTAGTGGAAATTTGTCAGCTAAAAGTTTCTTATTAATTTGGCGATAGTCTATTACTAATCTCCATTTCTTTTTATCAGAATTCGGGCTTGACTTTTTGGGTACTAATAGCAAAGGGCTATTGTACTGTGAAACTGATGGTTCAACTATTTTATCTTTTATTAATTTCTGAACTTGGGCTTGTATTTCTTCCACTTGACTATGAGGACTTCTATAATTTTTCGTGTATACTGGCTCATCATCTTTTAATCTCAACTGTTGTTTAAAAAAATTATTAACTGTTATAGGTTCTGATTCTAATGCAAATATATCTATATATTCGCTGCATATATTTTCTAATTGTGATTTAAACAATTCGGGGAAATTTTTCTTTAATTGAGATAAGACAGTTTTATTTCTGTGTTCACTATTTGCCTGAACTACATTGTAGTTCGAAAGTGGCTCATATTTTAGAGTGTCCATATTGACTAATTGGTCGGAATCGGTTGTATTTAAAATTCGGACAAATGTATTACTTGATGTTGCGATTGTATTTGCAACATAAATACCAGTTTGAATTTCCTGGTTTGGAATTAAAATGTTATCATCTTTTGATGATACTATTAATCTTCGGACAACTTGGGATCTTGCTGGTAATAACGTTGTGTTAATACCAGAGCTGTATGCTATGGGAATATATATTGGAAATTTCAAATTGTTTGGTCTAATTATAAACCAATCTTCTTCTTGGTTTAAATCGATTTGGCAATTATATTTTTTTATGAAATCTATTCCGATTATTCCATCACACGGTATTGGAAAGTTTTTATCTACTAAATGAAAATCGTGTGGGATAACGTATTTACCTGTCTGTATCTCAATAAAAGTCTGTCCTCGAGACTGAATTTTCTGTTGGCCTATGCCTTGAATGTTTATTTTATTGGTTATTTGAATATTAGAAAATTTGTCAGAGTTCTCTTTGAGAATAGAGATATCTGCACCTGTATCAAGTAGAAAAACTAGTTTTACGCCTGTTTTGGCATGAATGAATGTAGAAAATATGTTGAGATTATAATTGATGGTGTATACTCTACGATCTTCTTCTACTGAGTACCTAAAGGCTGTTGCGAGTTTCCCTGTTCTTGGATTACTCGTACATTGGCATTGTTTCTGTTGTAGTTGTTCTGACTGTTGTTACGGCCTCTGTTTCCATTATAACGGCCTCTGTTATAGCCATTATAACGGTTATTATTTCCATTATAGCGGTTTTGATAACCGTTATTTTGGTAACCGTTATTTTGGTAACCGTTATTTTGGTAACCGTTATGGTAGTTGCCTCTAATACTATTGTTATTAAAGCCTCTACCGCGGTTACTACCTCTATTGGCATTTCCGTATCCTCTATTGGGTCTGTTACCTCTAAAGTACATCACTTTATTGATGTCACCGGTAACTCTTGTACTCGTTCTTATGTATGCGCTTATCGCTGCATCCATAGTGGTGCAAGTCCCTGCTTCCAGTACTGTTTTGATACTTTCGTGCTCAGCACGATGTATCATGGTTTCAATTGCCTCTTTGGTGCTTAGACCAGTGGCATGTTCTAGAGGTATACCCTCATCGATATAGGAAGCTTCTAAAAGTTTTCTCAGGCTATCAACTTCAGCGGTAAATTGCGTTGCAGTTTTACCTCTCTGCTGAACTGTTGCTAGCTTTGCTTTGACATTACTGGATGTCTCACCGACAACTACTTTCTGCAATTTGTTTATAATTGCTGGAATTGTCGTTTCATTGTCAACTGAGTTCAAAATTGTGCCAACTATTTTTGACTTAATGACCTCAACTGCAATGTCTTCAAATGGTCCCTTAGCTAGGTCTACCAATTTGATTGCCTTAATGAATCTTTGTAAATGGATCTTTTGCCCATCAAATTCTGGCACTGTGCAGGCGACTTCCCTAATGTAAGACCTAATGGCAGCTGCTTCTTCTGCCATGGTTAAGTTATTTTCGGAGTCGGCTGCGTTATTTGTTTTATCGTCGTTCTTCAGCATTAATTTTGCTGGTATAGTTAGATCGTGAAGATCTTCCTCTTTAATGTCTTCCTTGACTATAGTCCTATCTTCCTCGTCAGAGTTAGTGCTGTCTTCATTCAAATTTATTCTTAGTGGGGTGTTTATTATGGTTGGAATTTCTATCTGGAGACTGAATTTATTTTTTATAAATATTAATTTTTCTCTTAATGTCACCAGTAGGTTCAAAGCCTTAGCACACTGTTTGCGTTCCAAATTCTTTCTATTTTGTTGGATCAACTCTCTGATTTCATTATAACTATTTACCAAGACTTGGGCATTCCTATTGATTGTTACAGCTTGTGTTGATCTGTTTTGCGTTAAGCACTTATAGGATTTTCTGAAATTTTCATTTTGATCTTTTATCTGATCAACAAGCTTTTCCCAGTCCATGCTGTGGTATACTCATAACTTCAAATTTATTCATTTGTATATATTTTTTTTTTAATGTAGATAAATTCAATATTACGTTTTATATTTTTTTTTTT
>NW_015374936.1:0-453 GCF_001272555.1 Dufourea novaeangliae | reverse complement strand
TTTTTTTTTTCATATAATTTTTCTCATATTTTCATTCATAATTGACTTTATTAAAGATCTTCCTTAAATATTATCTATACCGTTAGCAGTGCTACGGTATCGTTTCTTAAGACACTTGTTATGCAGTTTGTATATTTTTATTAATGCATTGGATACCATAATTAATGCAATTACAATTAGTATTATGGTTATCCAGAACAAGTCTGCATTTTGGACTTCTACTTTATTTATTACATTGGCTGTAGAGTCCACAGTTTTAGTGTCTATTAGACCCATTTTGGGTATACTAATTTTATATTTTGGAGAATAGAATAGAAAATTTCCTTTGTATATACTTTTATTTTCAGTTTTACTTATTTCATTTGTCTCTATAGACATTTATGTTTGGAATTATCTATTTATAAAATCTTTCAATGTTCGCAAGAGTAAAAAAAAATTGTATTTTACATTGTT
>NW_015374935.1:0-400 GCF_001272555.1 Dufourea novaeangliae | reverse complement strand
GAGGATTTCTATGTGGAAACAAGGATAATTGTAGATAGTGATCGTTTTAACACTTTGACTGCCCCGTCAGCTAAATATGGGTGGCATGTATATTGCAAAGAGGCTGGATTAAAGACAATTTTGCATAAAATCAATATCGTAATCTAATTTTAAACAAGACCGACAACCTTTATTAAATAAACGTATATATTTGAGACGATTTATGAGTTAAGAAGCAAAATAAAATGTGTCTGGCTACGAACGGCCTTTTTCACTGTGGCAGTCACGCGTTAAACTTGAAGTATCAGTGTGTGGTGATTGAAGCGTCATGGGGTAATGCGTATGTAATCTTGTTTGTGAGGTACAAAAACGAATTATCTCGATATCAAGCCGCGATTTGTTTTAAAGAAACAACGAATCA
>NW_015374934.1:0-2166 GCF_001272555.1 Dufourea novaeangliae | reverse complement strand
TAGACTTTAAGTGTGCTTACATAGCCGTAGGTACATATTTTCAAAGTTTCAACGCAATTAATCTTGTCGCACACGGACAATATTATAACGAATAAATAAGCATTTAGACTGAATTTAGAATTCGGACTTTATTTATTGGGTCGTTAATAGATTAGCATTCATTGCAAAAAGTGTTGCATAAATGGAAGAATGGAAAAGAATGTTAATAATTTAAATTTCCATTAACGGAAAAAAATAATAAAAATTGTAATAGTTTTTAAGTGAATTCCAAATAAGGGAATAATCCCAGCTTTTCCATTACACTAAAGTTCCTACTAAAAGTAGAAACAGAAATATATTATACAAAGTATAGCAGGAGATATTTTATAATCAGGCTATAAGTAAGCAAATATTAAACGTAACAGGAAACATGTTATTTTATCTGTGTCTACACAAGCATGTATTTAATATCCCAAAACTATTCACAATAAATAGACTATAGATTATATGCATTTATAATAAAAGTTAATGTATAGAATACAATAAAATAAGAATCTTTGTGAATGTTTAAGAATTATTTTCTATTCCATTCTCACTTTAGTAAAGGGTATAGTCGGATAAGAGAGTCAAAGGTGCCTTTCAACCGAATTGGACTAGTCCTGGTCCATTCGATAGATTACCAAGAAACAAAAATTTGTACCATTTTGCAACCTTCTATTTCGACCAGGAGGTGAGTAACAGGGGAAATTAGGATTATCCGGTTTCCTTCCATTTTCCCTATTTAATACTATGCAAAAATTCTGTAGAAAATCTGATAGATGGTAGTTTTGGGGACACGTATTAAAGAATTCATCCCGTTTCTTTGGTTGAAAAACCTAGTTGTCAAAAATGAAAACTTTGTACAAATATGAAATTCCATAAATATCTGCAGTTCTGGCTAAAAAATTGTTTAATTTTAAAATCTTAATTTGATTTGTGTTGTACTTAATCTATACATATATTTCCTGTTGCGTTCAATTATTTATTTTCAGCCTCGTACAAAAACAGCGTTTACATAATCGTTGTATAATTATTTCTTCGTACGTACAGCTGTAAAATTTGTTCTCACAGTTTATTGGAAAGAATCAGGAACACCGTACGTAGATTGCTCGATATGTATTGCGAAATTGTAACCCAAGTGTTGCGATATATGTGTGACGTTTCCTCCGTAAGGTTTTACCTCTATGACGGTAATCCTACTCAGAACGTTTTATCACATTCGCGCTATTTGTTGTGTTTTGTTCACCTCGAAAATTTTACCTGGGTTGAAAAATGGATGTAAATCGTGAACATTTTCGTGGGATGATTTATTATGATTTTCGACGTGGAATATCTGCACAAGAGTGCATCGATCAACATAATTCGACTTTTGGCGATGATACTCCACACAGAGCCACTGCATTTCGCTGGTTCAAGGAGTTCAATCGTGGATGTGCTTAGCTGGCAGAGAGTTTTCAGGAGGTCTTCCAAAATCAGCTGTTGTGCCAGAAAACATCGATGCTGTGTGTGAATTGATAACGGAAGATCGTCATATGACATATCGTGAGATGCAGACATCCTTGGGCATTAATATGACTAGCATATATACGATATTACATGAACATTTGGTCGTGAAGGAGCTGTGCGCGTGTTGGATCTCGCATAATTTGACGATAGCTGAAAAAAAGGCTCGTGTGTATTGTTCTAGAGAAATGCTGACAAAATACGGCCGCGGTGCGTTCAAAGCCGCGTGTAATATCGTCACAGGTGACAAATCAGGGATTTATCAGTATGAGCCCGAAACAAAACGCCTGTTAACTGTTTGGGTGTTCCAAGATGAAGCAAACCCGACGAAAGTCACTTTGAAGAAAATGGTTGCATGTTTCTTCGAAAAAACTGGACATGTGGCAACTGTGGCTATAGAAGATTGTAGGATGGTAAATTCTGATTTGTATACAGTGGACTCTAAGTACATTGCCATGGTCGGGGCTCTAGGAGAGTAAAATGGCAATGAATTCAGAACCCCCTCCATGCTATGTTCTGACGTCATAGCGTCAGCCTCAGTGCCTGCGCAAAAGCTAGATCGTACTGGTGCGCCGGCGTACACAATGTGGTAGGAGAGCGAATTTGTGTGCTCGAAAGTACGTGTGAAGGGGAAATGTCTCGCGT
>NW_015374933.1:0-410 GCF_001272555.1 Dufourea novaeangliae | reverse complement strand
CGTCGTTATCCAACGACCGGGAGAACAAAGTGGTAGACCACCAGGCCACTTTGTTCAGCGATGCGACTGGTGAAGACGCGTCAGGAGCTGGCACTATGTGTGCTCCTGCGTCTGTGTGTGGGAGGCGGGGGAGGAGGGGGGACGTTCCCTCTCACGCCCCTGTCGATGCGCCGGGCCCGGCGGGTTCGACCGACGGGTCGCGGGGGACGCGGCCGACCGTCCGCCTGCAGCGCCTGCTGCGGCGCAACGGCCGGAGCCGACGGCCCAGCACGGGGAGCGCGGACCTCGACGTCGACATGTCGGAGAGCAACGACGACTCCGATGCGTCTGCGTCGACGGTCTCGGCTGCGTCGGTTCGGTCTGACGCTGTCGGCCCCGGCGCGGCGGCGAAGGGCCGCAAGCGGGGACGG
>NW_015374932.1:0-473 GCF_001272555.1 Dufourea novaeangliae | reverse complement strand
TTCCGTTAATTTATTGCCAGGATACCCATTACTTTCAGATAGAAAGCAGAAACTACGTTTTCCCCGAGGAGCAGGAAAAGAAATTTCACGGACACATGTTGAGTTGACGCTGCTTGGCCCTGCACGAGCACCTGAACAGAGGCCCGAGCGGACGTTTCGGTTATTTACGGCCTAATTGCTTAGACCTCGTACCAGACGTGCACGCACAAGGCAACATCCCGAATTGACAATCGCCGATTATTATACAACTCTGTGAGATTGTAGTTCTCATAAAAGTATTTGATAGGTATTTCTTTCTAGCCTCTCTCATCTACGTTGAAGGGATGAAAAAAGCCTTAGATGGTAAAAGAACCTGGCTACTCTTTTAATGAGGTTAAAAACAATATCAAAGTGTCAATGATAATTTATAATTTACACAAACATAAAAGAATAATAATGTAATTAAAATTTATGATATAATTCATAATTAAATA
>NW_015374931.1:0-1686 GCF_001272555.1 Dufourea novaeangliae | reverse complement strand
CCCCCCCCTGTAGCTGGTGGTTTCCTGAGAGGCTAACGAAAAAGAGTAAAGGAAAATAAAAGAAAACAAAAAAAAAAAAGGAAACGCGAGAACGGAGGACAGCCGGCGGGGAAGAAAGAAACGAAAGATATAGAGGGGGAGTGCAAGAAAAGAGAAGTGTCTCTCTGTGTATACATATATATACATATGTCTGTGTGTGTGTGCGTGCACGTGTGTGTATACGCGGTTTACCCACCGACATCGTCGAACCGCGACGGACGGACTTGGGCTTGAGGCACACCGCGCGCGCGATCTCCGCCGCTCGCCGCCTCTTCTTCCTCCTTTCACGGATCTTCGCCGGTGCACGTCTCTCCTGAAGCAGCCCGAGAGACTCTTTGGAGAGAGGGAGGTGACACTTTCGGAACGTGGACACGCGGCACGCACGGATCGTCACGCTGGATACGTGAGGATTCAGAATTCTCCTGGCTACCGTGCTTCTCCTACAGGTCGGTGGTGATAGTACAAGTATTTTGTGGTGTCCTACGAGAAATCAGTGATACGATCAGTTTCTTTCTTTTCTTTTTTTTTTTTTTGCACATTCTCTTATCCTTGGTGTACGCGCCCCGGTTCTTTTTATCGACTTTTAAACCGTGTCTTTCTCGCGTATATGTTCATACTGTTCTCCGAGTTTTTGATTGGTGACAACCGCGTGAAATCGAGAGAACAGGCACACGAGTCTCGGAGTATACAACGATTAGCGAACAGTGAGTGTTGTTCTTTGTTTTTTTTTTCTCTGCGTCGAATCCCCGCTTCGATGATAACCGTCGCGAGGGCGCTAACTTCAAAGTGATTTCAAAAGACGGCGGTTATCGTAGGTGCGTCGCCTATATGCACCGCGGCTGCGCCTTTTTCTCGACTGCGTTTTTACCGCTTTGGCCTCACGGAATTCGACGAGGTGAAACGTCGAACAACGGTTTCGTTCTCGAATTTATCCTTCGAACCATTCCACAACACCAGCCCGTTTCGAATCCTCTTCGATCTTCATGAAATCGTTAAGGGGGTGCTCTGTTTCGAAGTGTCGATCGTGTTCAAGTGCACGAGATATCGCCGCGGTTGAAAATAAAGACAGAGAAAAAAAAGTGTCACGAGGCACGCCGGGAAAGTGTTCGGACTGACGGCGTTGCGCGTTGACAGGACGCTGTTCGGGAGCGTTACGCTTTCACGAGCCGAAGCGTGTGCCCTGTCAACGACTGGGCTCGTTTTTGGACACGGAACCCGCGAGGCACCCGCGGCGTGCCACACGGAAATCCCCGCGTGTTTATCGCCTGGAAATCGATGGAATTCTCTTTGTGGTGTAGCTCGGTGACAGACAGTGACGACGTCCCGTTTCGAGCGCTCCAGAAACGTGTTCCAATCGATCCTTCCCGTAAATTGTCGCGCGATCGACGGAACAAACTTTCCGGGTGGTATTACTCCCAGGTACCTTGTATCCTTGGTTCATCCTACTGGAAGAAAATTATTCGTTTTCGAATCTCGTGACTTAAATTTCTCCAATATCCCCACCTACTCGATATTTCGTTCGAAGGTATTTCTGGTGAAACTACACTTCCCACATCTTGAAAGTTCGCGGTATTACTCCTAGAAACCTTGTATAGTTGGCTCTTGATGGTAAAAGAAAGATTCCCGTTTTCGAATATTCTGATTTAA
>NW_015374930.1:0-385 GCF_001272555.1 Dufourea novaeangliae | reverse complement strand
GACGCCTGGCTGCCACCAGTGCGGCGCGGAACTTGATTCCGCGCAGCACGCGCTGGAGGAGTGTCCGGCCTTCTCCCGGGAGAGACGGGCGCTCCGACTGGCGGTCGGATGGGACCTCTCGCTCCCTGCCGTGGTTGATGCCATGGTGGGGGGCGAGGGGCCGTGGAGGGCCATGTCCTCCTTCTGCGAGATAGTGGTCTCGCGGAAGGAGGACGACGAGCGGGGTCGGGAGATAACCGACCCCGCTCGGATCGTGAGGAGGAGGGCGAGACGTGCCGGTGGTCGGCGGCCTGCCGCCGCGCCGGCTGCGGGGGGGACTGGGGCCCCCTGAGCCCTCCCTCCTCTTGGCCGGTCGCTGGGCGACCGGCGTGACGCGGCGGCCCCG
>NW_015374929.1:0-610 GCF_001272555.1 Dufourea novaeangliae | reverse complement strand
TAAACTTGATTATCTTGAATATAATATTTATCATTTACATTTTCTATAAGTATATTATTATCTTTGTCTGGATATGGTACGATGTTAAAAAGTGCAGTTTTTATAATGTCTCTAGGAATATGGGAAATAATAAGTATTTCATTTGCATGTATTTCATTTGCATCTGATTTTAACCACGTAGAAGTTTTTATATTTAGCAATTTTTCGGAATTTACATGTGATAATGGATCATGTCTTAATAATTTGGGATTAAAAATACCAAGTCTTGTTAATTGCATACCAAGTTCTATATCTTCAATGTATTCGGTAAACTGTTGTAAATTAAATACTAAAAGTTCTAGTCTTCTGTCACCTTCACTTATTGCGCTTAAATTGTTGATTACTTCAATGCCTCTATTGACTACTTCTATAACTTCATTCAATTCATTAATTTGAATACTATGTTCAGAAAGATCGTATATTTTTTGTTCTAATTCTTCTTTGTCATTTTGATCTAAAGTGCCAAAAAGGTATTTATATGCGGTACCTATAATATTAATTAAACCACGTTTATTGCGTTTTATTATTCTTATTCCATTCATTTCTCTGTCTAATTTTTCAGTTAAATATT
>NW_015374928.1:0-470 GCF_001272555.1 Dufourea novaeangliae | reverse complement strand
ATGCTTTATCGGTAACGTCGGATATTGACACTAAAATGGTAACAGGGCTACGTAGCCCTATGACGTGGACAGAAAAAAGCATTGGATGATAGGTCTATTCTATACCTAGTCGGTGCTTGTACCTCCTTTTCTAATTACAATTGTTGCGTGGCCGTTTTATAAAGATTTTGTAATTGAGAATTTAGGCAGGGTTCGGGTCCCCGTGGAGCGCTGATACGCTCTTCTCTTAACTTCAATAAATACTCGATAAATGAAATAAAACTCAGGAACTTGTATTTGAACTTGTTAACAAAATTATAAAATGAACAATAAACTTGAATTAACAATAAATTAAAGTTATCTGTGCTTTTCTGCCATTTAGGAAAATACGTCCGAACAGTTTGAGTACTCGATTAAGAAGCAGTCACAATGGCAATAAAATCCTCGTTGAACAAAAAGAACGTGTACCTTCAGCTTTTAACAAAATACAA
>NW_015374927.1:0-455 GCF_001272555.1 Dufourea novaeangliae | reverse complement strand
CGTTTATTTTAAGTGCTTAATTACTGAGATACTTGCATTTTTCAATCACTAGAAATTTTCACTCAGCTATCGATATAATTTGGCGCGGCAATCCGCTTGCCAAAACGTTTCTATCGCATTTAAACCGCTATACGGGCATGATTGTTCTTCGTTTTGCATTACATACAACGTTTAAAGAACGTAGATTACTATTCTCCAACGGCTGGACACTAGTAATTGCGAGAACATTGTTAAAATCGCATTTATTTGCAACGGTTGACACCGTATCTCGTCATGTGTACCCCGGTTAGTTCACTTTGAATAGCTCTTGCAACGTTATGCTGACAGCTTCCGCTTTGACAAACCACTCGATTTGTAGCTGAAAGAACGTAGATTAATCCCCTCTCATTGAAAATAACAATAAACAACCAGAACACTGTTAAAATCGCATTTAATTGCGGTATACCACTATTCTT
>NW_015374926.1:0-676 GCF_001272555.1 Dufourea novaeangliae | reverse complement strand
TAGGATAACACGTGCTTTGCAGAAGTGCAAGGAAAGAATCGTCGCGCAGTTTCACCAAGGCGCGCAGCCAGTTAATTTATTGCCAGGGTACCTACTCCTTCGAGATAGGAAACAGACATCACGTGCATCGGCTTGAGAATGTCCGAAATGAAGAGGCCCTGGCCGACCACACTTGTAGAGGTAGGAGTGGAATTTTCGGTTCTTTATGGCTTAATTTCTTCGGCCTTTTTTTTTATTATTCCATCAAATATCTCGGAATTTATTAGACATACAAAAACCGTACAATTTGCAATATTGTGTTTGTTTTGATATTGAATGTAGCTATATCATTGAATCCCAGAATAATCCCTTTCTTTAAACAATCTTTCAACGACTCCTGACAGTGCGCGATGCAGGTAAATCCAAAAAAAATACTACCGTATTCGTTGAACTCTTTTCCGTAAATCATTGACACTTTGATATAGCTTTTAATCTCATTGAAATAGTCTGGAGCGTTAGCGATACCATCAGTCGACTGTAATAGTGAAGCGCCCGATTCTTTTACCTGTACCGGGGCGCACCGCTCTCTTCAATGGGTTACTATTACGTTAATATGAACCGCATCACCCTACGTGTGTCGGTAAAATTTTTTCCCTGCTCCTCGAGGAAAACAATGTACATTGTGCTTTCCAACTCG
>NW_015374925.1:0-371 GCF_001272555.1 Dufourea novaeangliae | reverse complement strand
AGCATCGAATTAAAACAAATGCAACTTGCGATGCAATCATGGCGTCTTTTGCTAGTAGGGCCTCTTTGGCTGTATACATATACGACTAGATTCCCAGCATGATTGCGGATAAACAAATTTTTTACAATTGTTACATTTAGTCGTTACATTTTTGTCGTCGCTTCTAGAATAGAACCTTTTTGGGTACAACCCAAAAAAGCAACAACGCATGCGTACGTGGTAACGTTTAGATAGAGACTGAATTGCGAAGGTTGACACGAACTAGGAAGCTAGCGATGGTGCAGACGCATTCTGCTTAACCCTTTCATTCCTACTGTTGCGATATGGCTACAGTATTCTCAATTATGAAGTATAATATTAGTATGTATCAT
>NW_015374924.1:0-850 GCF_001272555.1 Dufourea novaeangliae | reverse complement strand
TTCTGTACTGCAGTGTATGTATTTTTCAATCACGCTATTCATCGTGTTGAAATTTCCAGCTTCCAATATGGTTTTGAGCTTATCGTGCCCACAGTTCTTGGTCATTGCAGATATGGCTTCCTTTGTAGCGAATTTGTCTGCATTGTTGGAATCTAAACCATCATCTATATAGGCTGCTTCGAGCAACCCACGTAGGTTTTCTATCTCCGTGGTATATTGCGCTGCAGTTTTGCCGCGCTGTTGTGTACTAAGCATTTTTGCTTTGATGACATCGGGCGATTCGCCTTTAACTGATGCTTTTAATAGATTTATTATACCGATAATGGTCTTTTCATTTTCAACTTTGTGTGATAATGGACCAAGTATCTTTGTCTTGATTACCTCAACCGCTAGCATCTCCTGATCTCCTTTTGTCAGATCTATTAGCCGGAGAGCCGTGAGGAATCTATTCAAGTTTAACTTTTTGCCGTCAAACTCAGGTATTGTGGACGAAATTTGTCGCACATATTCCCTTGCTGTTGCGGCAGAGTCTGTCATTTTGTCCGTTTCCTGTATTCTTATTCCTGTATTTGAATCTGAAAGTTCTTCTTCAAGTAATTCGGGTAATGTTATTACCGCTGGAATTGCAAGATCGTGGAGATCCTCTTCTTTTATTTCTATTTCTGATTCTCCTACACTTTCGATATCCTCACCGATCTCAGCCACTATAGGTGTGCTTAAAATCGTTGGGATTGTAATATTTAAGTTGTGTCTGTACTTGACGTTTAACAAGTTCTCACGGAACCTGTTTAGAAATTTTACTGCTTGTGATAAATGATTTTTTGTTAATCTTTTCCTTTCTCTGTAAATT
>NW_015374923.1:0-428 GCF_001272555.1 Dufourea novaeangliae | reverse complement strand
GCATTTAAACGCGGAATACCACTATTTGCGACCGGTGGCGCCACCCGTGGCAATTTGCTCAAATCATACCGACAGGTAAATGAAAATTCCTAATGATGGAAAAATGCGAATATCTCAATAATTGAGCGCTTAAAATGAACATCATTAGTCTCAAAATGGTCCTTAGGACTTAATACATGGACCCAATAGTGCAGAACCCCAGAATTAGTAAAATTAGTTATGCCTGTATTACCGCAAAACACAATTAATTAAAATAAATCAAAATAAAACACAGTTAATTAATATAAATCAAAATAAAACACAGGTAATTAAAATAAATGAAAACAAAACATAATTAATTAAAAGAAATCAAAATAAAGCACAATAAATTAAAATTAGCTAAGAAAAAAAGGATGTGCAAACCAATTCGTCGAGTTCGGATAAGAGAG
>NW_015374922.1:0-583 GCF_001272555.1 Dufourea novaeangliae | reverse complement strand
GCTCGTACACCGTTATACAGACAGCTTTCGTTTAGCCGAAGCGCTGAATTTGTAGCTGAAAGTGCGTAGATTAATCCGATGGCATTGAAAATAACAATAAACACCCAGAACACTGTCAAAATCGCATTTAATCGCGGAATACCACTATTGATCGACCAGTGGCGCCATCCGTGGCGAATCGCTGAAACTGCTAGCCAATTATATGGCTACCAGTTTCAGCGGTTCGCCACGGGTGGCGCCACCGGTCAAAAATAGTGGTACTCCGCAATTAAATGCGATTTTAACAGTGTTCTGGTCGATTATTCATCTTTTCAATGACAGGAGATTCATCTACGTTCTTTCAGCTTCAAACTGAATGCTTGATCAAGACGTAACCTGTCCATATAACGTTGGATATAACGTTGGAAGAGCTATTCAAAGTGAACTAACCGGGGTACGCATGACGAGATACAGTGTCAAACGTTGCAAACAAATGTCATTTTAACAATGTTCTTGTAATTACTAGTGTCAAGCAGTTACGGAATAGTAATCTACGTTCTTTAATCGTTGTATCCAATGCAAAACGAAGAAGAATCATGCCCGT
>NW_015374921.1:0-3880 GCF_001272555.1 Dufourea novaeangliae | reverse complement strand
AGGGAATCTCGTTAATCCATTCATGCGCGTCACTAATTAGATGACGAGGCATTTGGCTATTTTACTCTTTGATACATTATATTTCAAAAGTTGTCCAGTGAATTTTTGGCTGTTAGTTTGGATGCTAACAGGCCCACTGGTAGGCATGGAATGGATTTGATTATGGAACTAATAGTTGGTATGTTTAGGGTAAAACGAATCTTGGCAGAAGAAAGCTGAAATATGGATATTATGTACGGAATTATTAAAGTAAGCTAATCTAAACTATCTAAGTTTGGCTAAACTAGACTACACAAACTATATTAGACTAAACTATGACTAGGTGAGAGGATTTCTCGTCTTTTTCCTGGAGCGCCATGTATGCGCCATGAAGTATCTATGAATCGAGGATCCGTAACGCAGTATATTGCAGACAATGGTTCTTTGGAGGAAGAGCGGAAGTTTGAATTTCGTCCAAATTATATCGTTTGAGGGAGGCCAGCCACCCCTAGCACCGACTACAAAAGGAAGAACCTGAGGACGTTTTTCTAAGTTGAATTTGGCTTTGATATTATCTAAAATTTCCGGAAGATTATATTTGTCGCGTTTGATACGTGCAGCTTCTAGAAGGCTGTTTCTATGCTCCCATACTACAGTGGTCTCGATGATACTACCTGTTTTGTTTTTTGTGTCTATTACTAGGAGGTCAGGAATATATCTGTTATCTCGTGTTTGTACTCTGGGTGCTTCTAGTATGTTGTATCCTAATTTTTTGAGGTTGTTTGCCAAATCATGTGTAGCTTTATCGTGACGCTGTATACGCTGATAGTGTGTAACTGGACACCACTGTAGTACGTGAGACAGTGTTTCCCGCCTACCCGCGCAGGTTGGGTATCTACATCGCGCTGCTTCTGTTTTAATGTAAGGTGCTCCAGCCGTAGGTAGGAGACCAATGCGGAGCTGTATTGCACGAATATAGTCTCGGCCGGACCAAAAAGGAGGAGGATCTAATATCCAGCTATTTGATGTACGAGAGTTATACTGAAGACCGTTGCCAAGAGCGGATTGATGCAGGCTGGTGGCCCAGTAGCGAGCGACGGCGGAGCGTGTATTGGGCAGGTCTTGACAAATCATGTCGAGTTTCCGCATCAGTCGTTTGATTGTGGGGGTTTGGAAGGCCGCATTGAAGTCCGGGTCCCTTTGTGCACATATGCGTTGTAGCCGACGACGATATATGGTTCCAATCTGATGTCTTAAACATGGAATGGACAATCCTCCATCACGAATCTTGGCGTATAGAAAGGCGGTGGGTGTAGTTATGGGAAGGTGTAATGTTGCCTTTAAGAACCGCTTAATTAGGCGGTCTATGTGGGTTAGCTTGCCCACCGTAATATCGGACGTCTGGTTACAGTGCAAGAGCCTAGGGATTAGGTATCGGTTTAAAATATGAAGTTTCTGCCATGGGCGTAGAGCAGCGCGACGGAGACGCTCCAACATTCCATCCAGATTAGCTGTCGAGGGGGCAAGCATACCATATTGGTTGTAATTGTGACCCAGGTATTTCAGTTGTTCCAATACCTTAAGGGCAGGAATCGCTTTGCCATTGATATTAAAGCGCGATTTTGTGTCAACAGCGACTCTCTTGGTGCCTGGAACGCGCGTAAGCTGTATGGCGCGACATTTGGATGAGTTTACTTCCATATGTGTTTTCGCCAAAAAGGTGTGTAGCTTATGCAGATGTTCACGCATACCGAAAACTGTGTTGCTAAGCAATACAATGTCGTCGGCGAATAACAAGCAGCCGATCTTAGATTCGCCGAGGTTTACCCCGTCGGAAGGACTAATGGAGGACACGAAGTCATCCATCACGATATTGAATAAAATCGGGCTGACCGTGTCTCCTTGGCGCACACCACGACACACCTTAATAGGCACACTTCTTTGGCCGTGACACTCGATGATGGTATCGACATCGTTGTATGTAGACATTAAATATTCTATGGTATGCATATCTACTCCTTTGGACTTCAGAGAGTTCTCGATCGCTGATGGGTGGACCTTATCGAAGGCTTTGGTCAAGTCTATTGAAAGCACATACAGGGGATTGCCGGTATTCCGATGCTCACGCACAATAGTGTCGAGGATGGTGAAGCTGGTCATCACTCCATCGCACTGTGTAAAACCTCTTTGCGCATGGTGGAGCTTGATGTTTTCGGAGAGTCGGGAAGCTAAGATTTTATGTAATAAACGGGTAAAAAGCGAGGAAATTGTTATTGGGCGCCAATTAGAGACCTTAGATAGGTCGCCCTTTTTCGGGATCAAAACTGTTCTATTATGTTTAAAAATGGACGGTGTACGGCATAATCCAAACACTACGTTTAGCATACTTACCAAATCGGACATGTTTGCAGCCCTCAGATGTTCTCGTTTAATTCCATCGGTGCCACAAGCTGATTGTTTTAGACGGCGCAGAGCAAGCTCCGTTTCCCTGAAGGTGATGGGTTGGTCTACGCATATAATCTTGGTAGGTAATCGAGGGGTTGGGCCGGTGTATTCAGGGCATTTCGAGAAGAGCTGTTGATATTCTATTTCAATCTCCGACATTTTAGGAGTCAAAGTGGTGTTTATTTCTCCTTCGTCTAAAATTGCGTGAGCTAGTTGAGATGGATTACGGGCGTACAAACGCTGGTAGTTGCTAAAGATGGCTGACCTAATTGCGGAGCGGTTTGATTTAACTCTTTTGTTCTTGTTATGAGATTTAGGTTTCCTTTTATTGTTATTACGTTTTATAGATCCGGGTGTGTGATTGGGCGCGGCTAGGTCATATACAATGGAGGAAATTACTGGGTCAATTTGTGTGAAACTGTGGTTATTAAGTAAATTTTGGATAAGAGATTGGACTTTAGTGGTGCATGATGGGGATAGGTCTCTGAGAAATGTACATATCTCTGCATGATTAATGAGAGTGCATATGTCAGATTCCGTATTGAGGGAAGCGGCTCTATTTTTTGAAGTAGATGGTATTGGTTGAGCTTCCGGTCGATTCCAGGGTGCGATAGAGTCTATACGTTCCAGACGTAAACGTGGTGTGAGCGGACATAAATTTCTACGTGTAGATGTGTGTAGAACGGGTAGGGTTGCTGCTGGCATAGTTTCGGATACTATTGTTTGTAAAATGGCTTTATATGACAATTTTTGGCGTTGTTTCTTAATACCTTCGGCTGAGCGTCCGGAATGGCGGCTGGCTAAACGAATATTTATTTCTTTTTGCGGTAAACCAACTGGGAGTTGGGATTCCAGGCGTGCGAGTTGTTTTTCCTCCGCAGTAGACCATTTGGCTCTGCTGGACGTAGCTCTGTTCTCTGCAAGTGAGATATCACGGGCGTTGTATTCCTCCGGATGCGAACGTTTCATGTGCTGACGTAGGCCAGCAAACGTTTTATAAGCTGCGGAACATTCCTCACAAGAGTATGTACCATCACTATTCGGAGGGGGTTGGTTACAGCGCCGGATATGCTGCTTTCTTTGAGACAGCATCCTAGAAGACAAATCTATTTTACAAGAGGGACACAGTAAATAATCAAAATCCAATCGTAAATCGACGGAATATCCAGTAGACATCGCCGAGTCGTCAACAGAAGAGCAATCAGTATTCCGAGGCTTCTTTGTGTTTGTCGTAGCAATATTAGTGGAGCGTGGCTCCGGGGTATCCTGGGCTGCTAACCCGGGGAGCCCCTGACATAATGTCTAGGCTTACGCCTACATCGACCAACTCCGTTAGCTCAGACCAGGCGACAAATGAGGTCTTTTCCCGGCGCCACGTAGCCTTGCCTAAGGGCTGGACGTGGAGTTTGGTCTTGAGGTGGGTTTCCAGCAACGTATTGAGAAGATGTTAATCATC
>NW_015374920.1:0-538 GCF_001272555.1 Dufourea novaeangliae | reverse complement strand
TTATATCTAGATAATATATAGGTATTTAATTAGCAGTAAACCAAATGAAAAAATAATTTCGTCAAATATGCCATGCAAAAGAAAATCTAAAAGATGGTCGAAATGTGTGCCGCCTGTTCTCTTCAGGGACCTTCGAATCTGATAATAACGAAAAGTTTTGAGATTTCGAGTTTCCTTGACTAGAGCTGTCTATCGTTCCATGATTTCGGGTTTCTTTTGCCTGGCCAATCAGACGTTCTCTTCAAGTGAATTTGCAATAAGTATATAGTTTTTTTCTGCTCCTGTGTTCGCTGAAAACATCGATTTAGTTAAGTATATATAAGGCCTGCAATTGCGTTGGCCAGGTCCAACGTGGGAGAAGATAATTCCACTACAACGACGGTTCGTCAAAATTGATGCTTTCAGGTACGTTGCAACGTGGGACCCGAAATCACATCGACAGAAGACAGAAGACATAAGGATTAATCCCGGAATTATCTAGATGTATTTCTATCATTCCGTTGAAAATGAAATAAGAGTTCTGTCCCAATGATCATGT
>NW_015374919.1:0-669 GCF_001272555.1 Dufourea novaeangliae | reverse complement strand
TTTCCCCACCACTCGGCCGTTCAGTTGTGCGACGCAGCCGCATATAGGGTGGGCTGGATATACACACTTTACGGTTATGTTAATTATCTCCATTATTTTTAGATACTCAAACAATTGTATTCACAGAAGTTTTGTAGTATGGAGAGGACTATTACTTAGCAGTAACAGTTTCTTCGTAGCTGAAGGATCTTTTGAGTTCTCAAAGTTAATTATGTTGTTTTATTAATGATATTGAAATACTATGGAATAAAAATACTTTTTTTTTATATATAAATCGATCCTTCTAAATATACTGCGTAATAAAGTATTAAGGTATTATGTGAAAAAGTTAATAATTCGTGACATATTTTAGTGGCAAATGTCTAGTTTCGTTAGCACTTTCATCAATTACGTGTTATCCGCGAGACAAGAAGCAATGAAATTGCCACCAATATTTATTCCACCAATATTCATTGCACCAATAAAAACAATGCAACATTTTATTAAAGCAGTATTATATACATTTCGCTGTTTCTGATGAGTGATGAGATATGCGTGTTAAACGCGACACCGTATGTGTCCGACCTGGGTGTGTGGGCGACAGAGTAGGGTACGTGCACGTGTGTGAGAAATACGTGTAAGCGAGGGGCGTGGCTTCCGTGCAGTACGGTAGCGCGGGAATTGAATGCT
>NW_015374918.1:0-1377 GCF_001272555.1 Dufourea novaeangliae | reverse complement strand
GTATGAGAATGGTTTAAAAAGCAAGGATAATCCGTAAGGATCACATCCTATCTAGAGACGTTCAATCTTTAACTAAATTGAAGCTACATAAATCATATCTACTCCAGAAATCTTATCGAATTTCATAGATCCTAGTTAAATATTTATTTAAATTTTAGTAAATAAACTTCCATCTTCCAAGTCACTTCTAACACTAGCTAGCTATTCAATCTCGATTCGAAAGAATAGACACCTGGAATTTCGAGAAAACTTTAAAAACCAGTATTTTTTACAACTACGACGCAGAATTTACTCGATCCGAACAACGTGGAGATGCTGCGACTGCGAGTGTTGCAACATTTCTGTGCTCAAAAGCGAATCTTATATGGATCGATGAACTAGTTCGTCTCCGTGAAACTGGAAAAAGACAAAGCAGGCCGTGACCCATTGATTCATTAGCACGCCCGAAGAACATCGTCTGTTGGCAATCGCGTCGATCACGTACATACTGGGGGCCGTGGAATCGAATCGGAGTCGCGCCTATGCGCTTTTGTATCGACACCTGGTCTACCGCTGACGATGCAATTCCACGAAATGATTGTTGCGCAATCGAATCCTATTGGGATCGCGAATGGCGACTCTGGAATCGAAACGACTTGTCGCGGAGAGGCACTCCGATTAGCATGAAGAATTCCAAGTAAACAGTATAATTTATATCGTCGGGAGATTTTTAAAAATAAAATACTCATATAACTGAGGCACCCAAATATATAATTAAAACAAGAGGAACTGAAAAGAAATTTGTCTCTTTCCTTAAGAGCTTCATGATGAAAATATGATATATAAAGATTGTTTTAAATTTTTATAAATTCTAATTGGTAAATTTTTAAATTTCTAATTACTCACTGCTTTTTTGAATCTTTTTCGTTGAGTATTGTACAGATAGAAACACTTACAAAATATTGCTCAGAGATGAATGAGTATCTAAATGCTTCCCCGCCACTTTCTTTGAATGACATTAAATGATTGCATACGAAGTGGTGGATTTCACACTCCGATACTTTTATTACACTCTCATGCATTATCAACAACGGTTACAAAATGCATGTTCAGTATAGAACTCGAGTCTCACCATTCATAAGACACCATTTCTCTTAAGTACAAAGTTATTTCAAAATTATTTAACATGTATTAAACCGATCATGAATCACGACAAAAATGATCTTACTTTCCTTACATGTCCTAAAAACCATATTTTACAATTATACATAGGTACACAATTCAACATTAAAAATAACTAGAATCTTTGGTGAAGGCCTCTTTTGACTAAGAAGATCATGTAGGAAAATAGCTTTTTGTAGAACATTATAAAAAACCACCGATATTTGAGAACTCCTT
>NW_015374917.1:0-398 GCF_001272555.1 Dufourea novaeangliae | reverse complement strand
CCCTGGCGAGCCGACTCATGGCTCGCCTCCACTCCCCGACCGCCTCGGGCGGCGGGTCGATGCTCTCCCGGCGGAGCGCCTGCCGACGCCGATAGACCTCGGCGTCGACCTCGTCGCGGTGCGTCGTGGGCGCCTGGCGGTGGTCGATGTCTACGGTCCGCCGAGCATGCCCCTCGCTGCGTTCGGGGCGCTGCTGGACGATATACGGGACGTGGTGTCCCGTGGTCCGGCGCGCCCGACGTTGGTCCTGGGGGACTTCAACGCGAAGTCCTCCCTGTGGGGAAGCCCTGGGACCGACGCGCGGGGGGATGCCGTGCAGGAGTGGGCGGCGGGATTGGACCTCCGGTTGCTCAACCGGGGGTCCGTGAGCACGTGCGTGCGGTGGCAGGGCGAGTCCA
>NW_015374916.1:0-590 GCF_001272555.1 Dufourea novaeangliae | reverse complement strand
AGAGAGGAGACACAACAATATGCACAGTAAATAGATTAATAATATACACAGTAAATAAATCACCGCGGCTCGCTCTACCGCTCTCGTTTATTTATGACTTACGATGTTCATATTCCCCAAATAAATATCATTTCTAAAAATTTAGCTCTCCAGTATAAATCCCTAAACCGTTATTTATTATACATTTCATACTGTATCACAAAATAATTGCAAATATGAAACTTCTTTTAGAGGCACCGACTAGATATAGAATAGGCCTATCATCCAATGCTCTTTTTTGTCGCACGTTCGGTGGGCTACGTAACCCTCTTACCATTTCAGTGCCAATAACCGACGTTACCGATAAAGCATGAATTCTAAGTATTATTAGCACAAATGGAGCATTATATATTCCATTCATAATACGTGTATCCAATATGATTTGGTGGGAATAAAAGTATCCGATGCTTCGGTTTAAAAGATGAATTTGTAAGACTGATGAAATATGATAACTTATTCTAAATTTCATTGTTAATGAACATTTTAGTAATGTTACGTTTCCCATGTTCCCTTTTTATTCGTTTTTATATTTTTTTTATCTGATAACGTGA
>NW_015374915.1:0-2777 GCF_001272555.1 Dufourea novaeangliae | reverse complement strand
TACTGCAGAAGCATATCCACTGCCTCTTGTGTCAGCATAATGTCGTTGCATACTGGCGCAACCTGAGTTGGCGAGTTCTGAATATCCCCTTATTTTTCATAGAGTGACTTCTCTACCTTCCTGACATCTTTCCACACTGCCCCCTTACATTTACTGCAGAGGCATTTCACTGCCTCTTGTTTCAGCGTAATGTTCGTGAGCAGTGTATCCTGATGTCAAAGATATTTTATCGATTGTCCCATTTTAAAATTACGTTCTTTTGCTTCTTATTTACATTTATTCATACATTGTTTTGTGATTTGTACCAAAGTCGTGCCATTTTGTATACCTACAACTCTTCTATTTCAGACATTGCTTTCACCGAACCCGGATGACATTTATATGTTAGATTCTTTTTATTTTGATACCTCATGACACCAACGCAATCTCACATCCATTATTACGTTTTCTGCAGAAGCAGTGTTCCAGCCTCTTGTACAGCATAACGACTAATGCCCAGATTCCTCGGTGTCAACAGAAAGATAAGTATATTTATTGATAACTTTTCCTACCCATGAATTTGTATAAATGGATTTTCTACTTTTGTCTCTAATATTTTTTTTGTGTTATTGAAGGTTTCACCTCGGCCCGACCCCCTCACCAGTTTCCTGCAGCAGCAATCTACTGCCGCTTGTTCCAGTGTAACAGGTAACGACGCCTAACCGAGATTTCACCCTTCCTATATATTTATTATTATTATTATTATTATTATTATTATTTTTAGTTATTTCTACCCGTAGTTCGGTGTCCACACGTCTGTCTATACTCTGTCTGTACTTTTGCCTTGTAATATTGCATTATCTATGGGTGTCACAACCCTGGTTTCCTTTGTAATTAGTCACCTAACCTCCTCAACTGTCAAAAAATAATTTTCAGTCTGTCTCGACTCGGTGTTGACGCATCACTCCTCCTCGATTATCCACTGCAGAAGCAATTCCACTGCCTCTTGGTACAGCTTGACATCGAAGAACAATGATGCCTCTCAACGAGGGTGAGTGATTTTTAGACTACAATATATAATTTCTTCAAAGATTCTCGCTTTCTTTCTTGTTACGTATCTCCCCACTATTGATACCGAGCAAGTTTCTGTATGTTTCTCCTATGTATTATAAACCCCTGGTTCTACTCAGCACCACTCACCTATATTTACTGCAGAAGCACTCCTCTGCCTCTTTCAATCAGTTTTAATATTTGTAAACAGTGCTTTCGCAGTACCAGGGTTATTTTTCTACTCCTTACAGAACGACCCCACGTTTTAGTATCTCGTTTTAAGAATCACGAATTCCTATTCCCTCAAATCTTTCATTGACTTTTACCAGTGTTGTGATCCCCATTCTAGTTTTGTACCGAGGCATCTTTGTATACTTTCTTGTGTCGAAATATCTCACCTACCTATAGTTATTTTTAAAAGAAATTCTTAAAAGTTCTTGATATACCCCCGTTTCTTTTTACCCCTCAGTATCCCTTACTCGTTTTATGCTGTTTAACATTTGTATCGGTGAAATCTTTAACTGTCTCTAACGATCTTTCTACTGTAAATGTAATTTATATTGGTCCATATTTTGTGCCCTTTTAAATTCTATATCCTAATCTTTAAATTTCTCTTTAAGACCTGTCTAAAGTCACACACAACCCCGAACGTATCTACCAAGCTTTTCTTCACCAGCCAGATCCATCTTATGTGTTTTTTTTTATAATAAATACACCGTAGATCCGTACTATTGTGAACAGAAGCTTCTAATCTATTCTTTTTGCTTTCAGATGATCGACATTACCTTTCGGTGATTTGTTACTGCGACTTTTAATCCTTTACGGCTCTCAATGGTGTGATCGCACAGAATATCACTACACACGCGTCCAGTGAAAAGAAAACTTGTACTTTGCTTTTTACGGTATGCGTCTGCGAGTTCGTAGTATCTCAAGAATACTGATATTTTTGCCATGGTTCCCTCTACCTTTTATATCCCTCGCGCCGACCCTCGCTCCCTCCTTCATCCCTTGTCCTTGTCTAAATCCCTACTCCGCATCCCTTCTCCTTTAACCATGTTATCTCCTCCGTTTACCGTAACTTTGTCTCCTTCTGTCTTTCGACTGTAATATTTCAATATACCTATATCTCGTTTATACATTATCTTTTTGTACTATTTGTTGATGTTCTCGCTAAATCTTAATTTCACAGTGTGTATTGAATGCATCGATGTTTGTATGTGACTTGAATAAACTTACTCCAGACTTAATTCTGCGTAATTTGTAATGCTAATTCGTAGTTAAAATGTAATTTTAATTTACTGTTGTTCTAATACGACTTTCCTTATTCTTAGATCCTTACGTGAATCTCCATTCGTTGTTTCATTATTAAATCTTATAACCTGATCCTCGTATTTTGCTTATTTTATACTTTTAATGTACTGCTTTGTGTATATAATATCATTTATCCCTTATAGCGCGACAAGCCTTTGTATTTTACCCTTGGTCTTTTCCCTGATTTTCTTATCCCCCTATATGTTATTAGTTTCTTGCTCGAGGGCGTATGTTTATTTGTTTTTGGAAAATCATCCGCCCTGAAATGGTTCCTGACCGTCCTTCCTTTCGAGATATTCCTAGTTTGATAAATTCCCCGTTCTCTTCATCTTCCCCCCTTGTTTATATGAACGCTTGTGCCCCTATTTTTATATCAAATTTGACAAGATCTCACTAATTTGATCGTTTGGTATTTTTCTCTTAAATTGTTATAGTCC
>NW_015374914.1:0-370 GCF_001272555.1 Dufourea novaeangliae | reverse complement strand
AGATTGATAATATAAGATTATTGTCCCATCTACTACTCCCTAGTACGTCATTTTGTCCCTACGAGGCCATATTACCCTCACTTCTGACAAAGCTGCTTTCAAGTTAGACGGATCGCTCGCGTTATCGTCGTATCCAACTCGATGTCGATATGTCCTGTTCGGTCTCCTCCTAACGCATCGCATTACTAGATATGCATCCTTTCTGTCAATCGGGAAGACTACGTGTGACATACTAAATCACTCAAAGCAAGATTGGGGCAGCGGCCGGCCATTTCCAGCCAATTAGAATTCATGTTCTACCATGGGTAAACTCCTGAGCTCTATAGAGTAGGTACATTACGAATCGGTAAGGTGACCAGAAGGTTTATTT
>NW_015374913.1:0-3020 GCF_001272555.1 Dufourea novaeangliae | reverse complement strand
GTCGACGGAAAAACTCACGCTAACGACCGTACCCGTCTAACGATTTCTCTTTTTTGCACGCGGCAAGGGAGCGATTCCGCGGACCGGAAACGCGGGGAGGAACTTTTAATCCGAATCGTTTCCACGACGCTAATGACAGTCGTCCCTTGGTCGATGGTTCTTAATCAATGCAAATGAATGGGCCGACGATTTAAGTCGTCGATGGGATTATACAAAAACAGATACAGGCTCTTAACGATTGAATCGATACGATTACGAGTGACAGACCTACGTTAAATTCTATACGTAACTCTTATATTCGTGTATTAAACAAGACATTTCAACGAATAGTCTCTAGCCGACGGTGAAAAAAAATAAATTCGGACAGGATGAATACATCACGATCGACTGATCTGTGTGTTTATGTGTGCGCGTATGCCGGTTTCCCAGGACAACGGGTGTTACGTGAAAACCGGAAAACATCGACCGCAGTTCTCGAAAGCCGTTCCTTCAAACTACCAACGGGGTACATATTGAACTTGATCTCAAATACAGCCGCAATCGGTGGTGGCTGGTGGGCGATGTTGCCCTGGCAAACTCTCCCACGAACTCTCCACTTTCATTCGCGCGTGCGCATACACGCAAAAGGAGACTTATAAATGAGCCCGAAGGGAGGCCCTTAAAATGGATTAGCGAGGCCACCGCGCCGTTACCGCCCGCCGCGATTACTTTCTTACGCGGCTGGAAACTTTGTCGGCTTAACGCGTCCTTCCCGCGTCGTGAATACGTAATGGCCGCGCAATTTACGATCGTTCGACGTTATCTTTCATGTATGTACATTATGCACGAAGGAATCGCAAGCGTTCTCGCCAGCCAGTCAGCTAGCAGGAGCTCCCCCGTCCACACGCCACCCCTTCGGCTATCTCCCGCGGCGATGAATTCCCTCCAGGCGACGCGCAACCGACGACCCACTTTAAATTTAACCCTCGTTTCAGTTTCGCTCGGTCGCCGCCTATTTCCGCGATCACCGACCAGGAATCTCATTGTTGGAATCGTTCCTTCTTCCAGCGATCCGTCGACGAACGAAAGCCAGGGGAAACGGTAACGAGCGAGCATTGAACTCGCCTCCCGTCTTTGAAAGGACGCCTCCGACGAGGGGTTCCTCTAAACACAAACTCAGAAGACTTGATCCGAGATTAAAGATTAGACACGTTACTGTTTAATTTTCAGCTTGAAATTGGAGTGATGCTTGTCAAAGTAATGTATTCTGGAAAAAAAGAAGCAACGACGGATCCATTACGATTAGCCTCTCAAGCGGGTAATTGACTATTAAAGAAATGGCCCAGGAGGCAATGAATTTGAATGAATTGCTTTGTAGTGATTTAATCGTAAAGATAGTATTTATGACGGTTGAATTTATTAGAAGAGTTCGTCACGAGGAAATATATGTGCCGGTGATTATGAATGTGGTCTAAGTAAAAAATCTAAAAAAAAATGAACGCGTCACTTACTTGATGTTACATAGATTTACGATAAACCTACGCCGAGCATAGGTCAAAAGCTGTACATATAATTTCGCCCTATTAACCGATCAAAGCTCATTAAATCCACGTTTCGAAGACAAGATCTCCGTCCACTATCGTCGCTCAGCGAAGTAAAGAGCAACAAAGATGCTTTTGTCAGAATGTCTTCATCATTCCTCCCCGCCCATTCGTGTCGCAAGCTCGGAGTAATTTCAGCCCCGACTGTGTTTGCGTCGTAATTACACCTGGTCGTGTTTACACACAGCTCGAAACGAGCACACACGCGCGAGCTCACGCTCGTCTCCCCGCAGAGACAATCGACGTTCCATTTCGACTAGTTCGACTTACAGAGGAGATTTCAAAGCGTCAAAAGCGACAACGTTCCTCGCTCACGGGACTCGTCCCTGGCGATTAATGAACCCGACTAGATGCGACGACAACCCCTTGCCGGCGTCGGTCTTTGTGCGCGGAGAGGAATCCATCGGGAGACAGGATCGATGAATATATAGTCGGGCATCGATTAGATAGATAGTCGATGGCTCGAGCACACTAATCGACGTGCCCGCCTTCTTTGACACTTCGCGGCGGTGGCGGTTTACGGCGGCGGCCGCGTGGAACGAAGGCTGCTCGATCGAACGGGGCGTTCGTTGTCACCGGTGCACGGTACCTCGACCGCAGATTGATTAAATTGCAATCTCACGTGATCCACCTAGTTCCCCCTTGGCCCCTCGTCACGCCCCGATCGCCCATCTGCCCGCGTTTCTTCGCATCGCGAAATCGTGACGAGGTGGGCTCATTTCCCTCGGGTACTTTGACAGAGGATATTAAGCTTCTTATTACGGCCACACAATGGCGAACGCATCGTGGGAACCGGCGGCCAATCGGGGATGAATTGCCGTCAAAGCGTGGGCTAATTGCGATAAGAATGTGCGTCTGAAGTTGGACGTCTATATGTGGCATGCTGAGATATTATTAGATCGGTAGGCATTGTTAACTTTGTAACGAGAATAGTTCCAAGTAATTTATCAGGTCAGTTTTGTACGAAGTAGGAGAAATGGCTGACCTAATAGCGATCTTACTACTGATCTTTCACCGATAAACCGGATAAGCGTTCGTTCTGGATTCAATCTTTCGAATTGTTCGTCAGTAAACTGTCATGGACAATGTCTTCCTGGGTAATCGTAAAGATCATAATCTCCACCCTAGCAAAGTTCCCTTGTTAGCGGTCCATGACAGATGTTCCGACAGCCGGGAGCGGCCAACAGTCGAGGACCGTCTCGCCAGACGACATTAATCCCTCGAAGGACCACGATTTTCCATTCGAACGAGCACGGCTCGTCAGCTTCGGTTCACACGGATAACTTCGGGTCGAACGGGGTACTCGGGGGGGAAAATTATGTTGAAATAAATAACGAAGCCCGGGGGCCGGGTTGCTTGGCAACGTGGTTGTTCGCAAAAATTCCACTTTGTTGAGGACTGTGTACCAAAGCTGGCACGCCCGGCACTCTCTTGGCTCCG
>NW_015374912.1:0-338 GCF_001272555.1 Dufourea novaeangliae | reverse complement strand
GTAGCGCAAAGGAACTGATTGGCAATTCGTAAATAACGAGCCTACCTTGACTGGATCTCGTGTCCTGGATCGTTCCAACGACTGAACGTTGCTGTTGATGATGATCGGCTGAAGTTGAAGGCGGCTGCTCAGCTTCCCCTCACGATTTTCAGCGTCTGGATTCGAAGGGATGAAGTACCTCCTTCCGTACCGTGCTTTCCAGGATCCGTCCGATGGAAGATGATGTCCGTGCACTGCACTTCCGTAGGTCACGGATCCGGCTCGAAGGACCAAAATTATGTCGCGTCCGTCCGCGTGGATTCTCTTTTGAATCCGCCTGGAGTTGTAAATTCCAGGCT
>NW_015374911.1:0-267 GCF_001272555.1 Dufourea novaeangliae | reverse complement strand
AACCCTAACAGAATTCGATCGCATATACACCGCTGAACGGGCATCATTTTTTCTCGTCACGCATTAGATTTGAAGTTTAAAGAACGTACATTAGTACTTTCTAGCGGCTGGGTACCAGTAATTACAAGAACATTGCTAAAATTTCAATTGTTTGCAACGGTTGACACTCCATCTCGCGATGCGTACCCCGTTTAGTTCACTTTCAATAGCTCTTCCAACGTTCTATGGATAAGTTACGTCTTGATCAAGCATTCAGTTTGAAGCTAA
>NW_015374910.1:0-335 GCF_001272555.1 Dufourea novaeangliae | reverse complement strand
TTCACTAAATGTGTTGAAGACAATACAGCTGCTGTAAAAGTTAGTTATATATTATCACATTTAGTCGCAAGCAGATCGAAACCATCTACTGAAGGGGAATTTATTAGTGAATGCTTAATTAAAGCAGCGGAAGTATTATGTCCGTATGTCCAGCACAAATAAAGAAATTTAAAAGTGTAAGTTTCAGTCGAAATACTGTAGCTAGCAGAACTGATGAAATATCCGAGAATTTGAGAAATCAGCATAATTCAACAATATCAACATTTCAAGCTTACTCTATTGCAATTGATGAAAGTACAGATACTCGAAATATCGCTCAGCTGGCCGTTTTTATT
>NW_015374909.1:0-2056 GCF_001272555.1 Dufourea novaeangliae | reverse complement strand
CGCAATGCGCAATGCGACAGGAAAAAGCTGATCAGAGTTTACAGAGTGTACATGATGCCCGCCTACGTTTCCGCGGACCAGCCCGTGTACTTTCAATTCGTGGAACGGTTCGGCCAATTAAATCCACCATTTGTCTTCTGTAGTCGTCTTCTTTGGTAATCCGTGGCAGGGAGAAACTTTTCCAGCGCGTTTCCACCCCCTCCACGGGCACCGCAATGCTTAGGAGATCTCGGAGTCCTCTCGCTCCCGTGCACACCGCTTCCCGCGGGAATAAAGAACCAAAGTCGTTTTCCTCCGGCTTCAAATTGACCTGGGACCAGCCACTCCACCCCGATCTCATAAATATTTAAATCTAATGAACTTTGCAGGCCGTGTGGATTCAAATCAGGGCTTCCTTCTAAGCTACTTCCTTATATATTATTCGGCCGCCACATAACGTTGATCGAGGGTCTGAACCAAGAACGCCTCGTCCACGTCTTGGCCAGTGTGTCTATATAAAAAAAAAATCGTGAAAAAGACCTAATTTGGACCATAAGCAGATATGTTTGCCATGGTTAAGCAATGATTCCTGCGTGGTGAGGTTACAGACGTGCTTATTAAAGTGCGCGAATCATCCCTGTAATAAACAGTGGGCTTTCCAAGTTAAACGGTGACATTTTCTAGGCACCAGTGTTGATCTTGGGAAAGTCGACTCACCCTAATATGTACAATGCAGGGCACTGTGCCGTACCCTCTCCAAAGAAGGCGCGTTTAGGGTAAAACGGAATGGAGAGTTGGCTACTGTCTTGACATATAGAATTGTCGCAGAGTCAATTCAACCACAGTTACAGTTAGATCAGAGTTCATGGGAGGGAATTATAGTTTGGAAACACCAATCATAACGATCATTTTAGTAGTTTGGAAGTGTTTCAACGTTCAGGTTGGAGCTGTAAACGGAAAATTGGGTCGAACTCAGGTGCGTATTTGGGAACATTCAAGCTCTCAACGTATAAATCAAGCGATTAGGCTTCATCGTACAGGCTCTTCCTGTGTATAGTTGTATAATAGTAAATAAATATAGTTATAGTTCCGAAGTGGTGATACTTCCAGTTATAGACGTCATTTACCTGTGCAATATTTTATGGTATCGGTGAAGAACTTTATCGTGACCCAAAAGTCTTTCTATAAAAAAATCGAAAAAAATACCCACACCACGAACACCTCTAACCTTTGTCGAGGACAGTGTCTCTATATCGTAAATGGAATTGCTCCGTTTGAAAATGGCCCTACAGCTACCAAATGGTCACAGCTAGACGCTGATCTATCGGGCGGCCCGTGACACTGCTCTGTAATTCGAGAATCAAGGATATCGGTTTCGACGGCTCACGCACGGGATAATCTTTTTTCCAATTTCCATCGGCTCGCCTCGAGTGACTGTTTGGTAACATTTTGCTCAACGATTTCTCTCTGCTGGAATGCGACGTATCGAACATCGATACGTTCTTTGTGACTCGAGTCCGGTGTCGTCTGTTAGAGGCAGCAACGGAAAAGTAGCGATTCTTTTTATTAGAACATTGTTCGAATCAAACGGTTCCGAGTGTTTTTGGGATACAGTATCACCCAGAAAGAAAGGATTTTGGGTTTTATACGCATACGTTTGGAACGATCGTGTATGTCTAGGGTAAACTGATCGTAGCAGTTGTGCATAGGTCCCTGTGAAACTGATCGCTTTTGATGGAATTAACTGCAACGTTTTTCGGAATCCTTTACAGCTACACTATATCGTTTCTATCGAAGGTACATCGTTACAACGGTGTAAAATTTTATCGCTACTATATTAAAATCACAAGTTCGATGTGATATGATGGAAATGTAATCCGGTACTTTGGCATTACATTTGTTATCGAATATCAAATTAAAGACTTTTGAATTTCGCGTCAAGAATGTGATTCAACGATGATCCAATTCGTATTTATTGTTAGGTATCTAATGAAATGTATATAGAGAATGTATGGTAAATCAGCATGCATCTGATGACATAATTCTCTTCCATAGAAAATAATTTTAGAGTATTCTT
>NW_015374908.1:0-756 GCF_001272555.1 Dufourea novaeangliae | reverse complement strand
CCCGTCAACACCGACGGAGAGCACCGATACCGCGGCTCGCTCTATCGCTCTCGCTCGCTCGCCGTAACGTCACCCGATTCCCGGAATCCCGCGGTTACGAGATAGCTCATTACGGTAAGGCATTCCCGCAAGGGAAATTGTAAGCCGCCGGCCAAAGGGTAGATTTAATAAATTATTTATGAAACTACATCTATTCTGAATTTATCTGTTACAAATATACAAATGTAAAGCAAGATATAAAAACGAATAAAACAAGAATATGTAAAAAGTAACATTAGTAAAACGTCCATTAACGATGCATTTAGAATAAATTGTCGTTAGGTAAGTGAAAAAATATATACTTTTCCGTTTCATGTTTCATGACTGTCATGTTTATCCCTTAACCTTAAACTGAAGCATCGGATATTTTTATTCTCGTGAAATCATATAGATACACGTAATATGAATGGAATATATAACACTTCATTTGTGTTAATAATACTCAGAATTCATGCTTTATCGGTAACGTCGGGTATTGACATTAAAATAGTAACAGGGCTACGTAGCCCTATGAACGTGGGACAGAAAAAAGCATTGAATGATAGGTCTATTCTATACCTAGTCGGTGATTGTACATTGTATATTCTCTTACGATTTTTTCATATTCCACCTGGTGGCGGAAATTGGAACTAATTCTAGAACTTTTAATGTGATGCCATCTGGTGTCGATTTCGGGAATTAATCGAAACTGCTCTAGAATTAGTTCCAATTTCTGCC
>NW_015374907.1:0-253 GCF_001272555.1 Dufourea novaeangliae | reverse complement strand
GCTGCATCCAAAGCGGCCCGGTAGTGCCGGCGTCGGAGTGCAGTCCTCTGACGCTGGCGGAGTGGTGAAGGGGGGGTGACCGGGGTATCGGTCACCTCTGGAGGGCGTTCGATCGCCCCCACGGAACGGACTCTCCGATAAGGGGAGCACAGGCGCGACGGTGGTGGTGCGTTCATACGAGATCCCGCCGCCGCCGAGTTCCGCCCGAGAAGGCTGCCACGGGGGTTTTAGTGGGTGAGAGTCCCACACTACC
>NW_015374906.1:0-700 GCF_001272555.1 Dufourea novaeangliae | reverse complement strand
AGAAATCTAAAAATATAATTTGCTTGCTTGTGTGAGTAAAAACAAGAGACGAGAACGCGTATATGTGTGCGTGTTGTGCTAGAAGACGATTTTCGGGCCGAAATCAATTCTGATCGAAGAAACGAATTTACATGGTACATATTAGGGTAGTTTTTGCCAATTTCCTAGCAATATGATAAAATAAAAAAATTTTTAAAAATTCGCGCCCTGACTATTATAATTTTAAAGCTTTTTAAATTTGTTTGTTAAAATCGCCGCTCGAATTAGCTACCGTTTACACATTTATATTTATGTTTAATTCTAATTTGTCTCTCATCTGACAATTTTTTAAAAGCGAAATATTTTTTTTGAAACACTTTTAATGTTAATGTTACATCATATTAAGTCAAATGACTTAATAAATATACTAAATAATTAAAGGAAGTACAATAGAAATTATTATAACTACTGTAATTTCATAAATTTCATAAAAATATGATAACTAGAATTATTCTAGTGTCTTTGCTTTGTTCATATCTTGAGGCACGAAGTGCGGACACAAGCACTCAACAATCATTGCCTTATTAATTTTTCACACGCCGCAAGATGAATACTCTAATGACAAATATTCTTATATAAAGTCATTTTTGAAATTTATTTTTGTGATAATATGTACATAGATTTGGCTATTTCTAATCTATTTTCAAATAATAATAACGTT
>NW_015374905.1:0-654 GCF_001272555.1 Dufourea novaeangliae | reverse complement strand
TTCAGGTTCTACATTAGGAACTGATTCTTCACCTATTTTAACATGTGCGTCTTTTAAATACCATGTATCTTTTTTGGCAACGACTTGAAAGCTGAAGCTTTTCTCGGCTGAGATGCGCATACCTAATTTGTTTAGGTGTTACATCCGGTTAGGAATATTACCTCTTTCCATTGCATATTTTTCTCCTATTACTTCGGAACGCGAAGAGCGAGCGACAATCGTAAAATCAGCGGCACGTGGAAGCGAGGTTGTCCTTCATCGAAACGCTGACAGAAACGTCAGCGATCTTAACATCCGCCATGACAAATGATAGCTGGTTGCTACCCAATAGCTCCCACGTTCTTCGATAAATGAAGGGGAAAACATTATAAAAGCATTGTTCAGTGTTGAGTATTCGTTCAGTAGTCGCGTGGTATTCCGGCTCTCATTTACATCGTGACAGATTCGGCTCGTAAGACTTTCTTCTACGCCGTGTTCGTTCGCTCTTCGACAATCGCGCTCCGCTTTAATCTCTTATACGCGACAGCGGGCCGAGCGACAACGGTCACTCAGCTGTTCAGTTCGGGTTTCGCGACGATATCTCTTCCGTGAGCGACGCGACCTTGCGATTACGCGCGGCCTACAGACGAGTTTTATAAGACACCGGACCGCGAA
>NW_015374904.1:0-2333 GCF_001272555.1 Dufourea novaeangliae | reverse complement strand
TAAAACATATCCGAAAACCAAAGCAATCGGAGGCGGACACCTAAAATACACTCCTTGTGAGTTAATGCAATCACCACCGTCATACACATACTATCTATCATACGGCGTAAATTGCTTAGACATGACCAGTTGCAGTAGTGATCCAACCTAAGCGATGATGGTCCAAATTTGGAAACCTTTCAACAATTATTTCTAATAACTGTACGTGAACTTTGTTAAAGACATCGTAAATCGAACGCGCCCAAATCACATGGAAACCGATAACGTTTCGAATGACCGCAGCTTCTGCCCTCGAATGGAGATTTTTCCGCGCAGATATAAATATAATGTACGCCATGTGATGAACACACGAGATAACGGTCGGTATAATAATACTAATGGGATTTTTATCTGTAATTGGATTAGAGCCGCGCAGAAATTCGGGGCGTTCGTCATTAGAATATTCGTATTAAGTTTCGGGGATCACCGCATAATTGGGTTGAGGTGGCTGACACGTTTTGAGTCACTTTACGATATCACGTGCCGCAGCGTGGAGAAATGGCGAGAAAGAGTAAAAAAAAAAAAAAGAAAGATGAAAGGAAACTGTTTCAAGAGTTCCCGTTAGTTTCAGTATTAAAAGTTTTTATCGAAGCGACGCCCCATAGTGTTCCTCTGGTCGTATCAAGTCTCGAGAATGTTGCGATATCAGAGAATGTTTCACGATGGCGTGGTCCAGAATCAGAATTTAGCAATTCAAATAGTGAAAAACAAATTTCTTTTATTTTTTCTGAAAAAGAATTTGCATCATTTTAATATTAACCATCGTGTGAAGGTCTATGGCCGGGTCACGCATGACCCATATTAAACACTATATACATAGTATATAAAAATATTATATTCGTGTAGGATCAGTCTGGGAACTAACTCACAGATCGTAATAGCCGAAATACTTTATTATAATAGAATTGAAGAAACGAAAGAAACAAAGAATAATTAATATTCCCCTCCCTACGCGTATCGCTTCTGTACTGTTTATCCCACAGCTCGACTCATCGTGCCGAATTTCTACGCATCCGAATATTAAATCTTCAAATATTAAGTCTTAAATCTATCACCCGTCGGCATCCTTCATTCATTTACAAGAGTTTTTAAAACAATATTATAAAATGTGCATACTTGTAAAAATTCATTTTTGTTCATTCGTCAGATCACATCGTTTTTCCTGAAAATATTGAGGCATATCGAACGAAGTGATCCTGCCATCGTTATGCGAGGGTTAACTATGGAAGGTTTGTTCCATGCATTATTGTTCTCCTCAGAACTATTTTACATCATCGATCTCAGTCGAAAATAGAAAAAAAGATTCTCTAAATATTCATACTTTCATGAGGATATTGAGTACACTGTCAGTAAATGATGATATCATCGTAGAAGATTCGTATAATTAAAAAAAATTGTTTTATTTATCTACTTCCACTTGAATAAAATTATAAGTTACAAAATGTTTCTTTGCTTGAGATAAATAAGCTTTGGATCCTGGACTACTGTGATTGCGTTTTTGTGGGTTGTACCGCTTTTATCCCAGTTGGAATAGCTTCACGTGCGTTAACTGAATATTTCCTTGCTTTATTATTATTGTTATTATTATTATTAACGTCAAGCGCACAGAGGAAACGACGGGAACGGAAAAGTTGGATTGGCCGTTCGGCACGACCTAAATTTATTGGGAAAAATAAACGGTGCGATTTTACGATGTAATCAGCGCGAATTCGGCTGGGAAGTGCCGCGTAAAATTTCTCGTTTCTGCGTAGCCGTGAACGGGAAACGAACGGAAATTGTAATTAAGTGTTAATGAATCGTTCGAATCGGGATATTAAGCCGGTATAAGGAGCCAAGTTTCAGCGGTGGGAGAATGTTCCATTGGATGTTTTACAAACCAAACTTGCCGGCGAAATGACGAGTGAATTCTATTAGGCTGTTTCTATACGAAATCGTGAATTTTATGAGCTCTATTTTCACAATTAAGTTAATATTATTAGTGAAATTATACATGTTACATGTCACGAGTTACTAGTTCTGATAAATTCTGTTGTACATACAATCGTGACAAGTTTTTTTAATAAAACAGGTAGAGCACTACAAGTAAAATTTGCAAATTCCAAATCAAGTAATTGTTCTATTTGACTTTTTGAGGTTATGTGCACCTTGATAGAAGTCAATTACTGATTAATGTAACTAAAGTTTAATATAAAGGATGGACCACCTAAATAAGGTCATCTAAATATCGTTATTTGTCGTTATATGGAAGATTTCAGAACATAGTTACACTATTTTAAATGGACACGTGTAACAGT
>NW_015374903.1:2213-2472 GCF_001272555.1 Dufourea novaeangliae | reverse complement strand
GAGGAGGGAGGGCTCAGGGGGCACCAGGCCCCCCCGCAGCCGGCGCGGCGGTAGGCCGCCGACTACCGGCGCGTCTCGCCCTCCTCCTCTCGATCCGAGCGGGGTCGGTTATCTCCCGACTCCGCTCGTCGTCCTCCTTCCGCGAGACCACTATCTCGCAGAAGGAGGACATGGCCTTCCACGGCCCCTCGCCCCCCACCATGGCATCAACCACGGCAGGGAGCGAGAGGTCCCACCCGACCGCCAGCCGGAGCGCCCG
>NW_015374903.1:0-274 GCF_001272555.1 Dufourea novaeangliae | reverse complement strand
TCACACGCCGCCGTCAACGCACCCCGGAGCCATTCGGCCTCCCGATCCACATCCGCGACCGGCCCAGCCGGAGTCTCCGGCCAGGACGCGGCGAGGGAGGCGGCCATCAGGGCGTCCTCCTCCATGCGCCCGAGCGCCCACCTACGTGGCGGTCGACCAGCGGCAGTGGGGTGGTCCCGTCGGGCGGCGGAAACATCCATCAGGATGTGGCGGTGGTCGCTGAGCGTCTCCACCTCCTCCGCCACCCTCCACCCCGACACGAGACGCGCGGCAG
>NW_015374902.1:0-399 GCF_001272555.1 Dufourea novaeangliae | reverse complement strand
GCGTCCTGGCCGGAGATTCCGGCCGGGCCGGTCGCGGACGTCGATCGGGAGGCCGAATGGCTCTGGGATGCATTGACGGCGGCGTATGACGCCGCCATGCCCCGGGCCAGGAGGGCCCCGAGGCGGGCTTCTTATTGGTGGAGCGACCCCATTGCCGAGCTTCGTTGCACGTGCAACGCGGCGCGGCGTCGCTTCGCCCGGGCCCGCCGTAGACGGCGCCGCGACCCGGCGGTGGAGGCCCTGCTGTACGAGGGCTACCGCCGGGCGAGGGCTGAGTTTCAGGTGGCCATCAGGAGGGCCAAGGCGGGAGCGTATGACGAGCTCCTCGGGACTCTTGACGGTGACCCATGGGGGCGCCCCTACCGCATCGTCTTAGGGCGACTGCGGCCGGCTGCCCCC
>NW_015374901.1:0-412 GCF_001272555.1 Dufourea novaeangliae | reverse complement strand
CCAAAAAATAAATCGGACGTTAAAAGTTTTCTAGGATTATGTACTTATTTTTCACGGTTTGTCCAAAATTTTTCTGCCATTGCTAGACCTTTATATGATTTGACAGAAAATAAGAAATTTGTTTGGACAAGCAGTTCAGAAAAAGCTTTCGAAAAATTGAAGAATTGTTTAACTTGAACTCCGATTTTAGCTTTTCCTTCTCCACATGAATCTTTTATCTTAGATACAGATGCTTCAAATATTGGTATAGGAGCAGTTTTATCTCAAGTACAAGATAATATTGAAAGAGTACTTGTGCATTTCAATAAATCTTTGAATAAGGTGGAAAAGAATTATTGCATTACTAGATGAGAATTATTAGCAATTATAAAGGCTATAGAACATTTTCATCGTTATTTATATGGAAGGAAAT
>NW_015374900.1:0-305 GCF_001272555.1 Dufourea novaeangliae | reverse complement strand
GTAATACACTAATATTGCACTACAATTCAATATATTATATAACATTATGCGACTCACCTTCACTTCAACGAAAAACGCGGAAACGACTGGGAAGGGCCCCTTACGCGTACCTACTGTTGCACATAGATACGTCCATGGAAACAACCGCCGTCGAGCTGTGACGTCAGCATGCGCATGCGCACGAGGCTCCCAAGTGGGAGAAAATCCCACGTCCTGACAATGCCAGGGCCTGGCGTCCCCTCAGCACTGATGCCAGAATCGTGGGTAAACCGCGCGAGCGCTTACCCTCTCCATGCCTCCCGTGG
>NW_015374899.1:1802-2637 GCF_001272555.1 Dufourea novaeangliae | reverse complement strand
AGGATATCGCGAACGATATATTAACGAGTATCGTAATCTCGAAAATGGAACCCGACACTCGAAAAACTTGGGAACGTACATTAATTGATACGGAAGTACCGAAAATCGAGGACATCTTCAAATATCTACATCGAGCATCGCATCAATCGAAAGAATACAACACGACATCATCTCTGAGTTCTCGTAAATACCATCCCAAGAACAATAACGCTAGGATTCAGCCGGTTATGACGCGTACTTATAATATTCGCCCGCGTACACCGCCGTCGTCTCCGCCGATGCAAAGGAGACAAACGTACGCTACACGCACGTCGTCAAATTTGTATACGCCACCGTCGTCCCCTCGACCGCAAAGGAAACAAGAAAATTCGCCACGACAAAACCGGAAACCGTATACGAACGATCCTATAAAATGTTCTATCTGCTCCGAGTCACATGCCACGTACCATTGCCCGACATTTTTAGACATGCCGATTAATAAACGAATCGAAGCTGCTCGAAAGGCACAATTATGTTTAAATTGTCTCCGTTTCGGACATCAAACGGTCAGTTGTCGTTCAGGAAGATGCCGCGTTTGTGATAAACTACACAACACCAAATTACATCTAGAATCACACTCAGAAACAAATTCTTGACCAATAGCAGCGAAACCGGACCTCGAACATGTACAGAATCTCGTCACCGATGTTCCTACCCACGGGTTAATGGCCACCGCGATCGTTCACGTTTTAGATCGCGACCAGAACCCAATCGAATGCAGAACATTGATCGACACATGTTCGAGCGCAAATGTTATCACCGAAAACCTCGCATCAAAATTACGGCTTCCCACAAA
>NW_015374899.1:0-873 GCF_001272555.1 Dufourea novaeangliae | reverse complement strand
AAATTACGCGACGAAATTATTAACATCCTCGAACACGGAGGCCTGAATATTCGGCAGTGGGCCTCAAATGAACCGAAACTTTTAGATGGTCTCTCCGAAACTCAAATTCACCCTAAATTCTTCGGCGACTCTAGTACAGTCAAAACCCTCGGAGTTTCATGGGACGCATGCAACGACAACATCGTTTACTCCGTTGACCCGAATCTCGATACGAAAATCACGAAACGAACCATTTTATCATCGATCGCAAAAATATTCGACCCATTAGGATTACTCGCGCCAGTAATCATTACAGCAAAAATTTTCATGCAGCGTCTTTGGCAGCTGCAACTTGATTGGGACGAATCCTTACCAGCCAATCTCGACACTGAATGGACTATATTCATAAACGAATTTAGATATTTAAATAACGCATCATTCAACCGGAATGTTTCGCAACGCGCATCTAGTAAACTCGAACTCCATGGTTTCTGTGACGCGAGCGAACAAGCTTATGGAGCATGTATATACATACGATCTGTGGATGTGTCGGGTAAGATTCGAACACATTTGTTATGTGCGAAATCCCGTGTTGCACCATTAAAAGTTGTCAGCGTCGCTCGGTTAGAATTATGCGGAGCACTACTTTTATCTTCGTTGCATACCACCGTTCGAGAAGCTACTGCCCATAGTTTCGACAAGATTTATTTCTGGACCGATTCAACAATAGTTTTAAATTGGCTACACAAGGAACCGAGCACCTTGAAAACGTTTGTGGCAAATCGCGTTTCTGAAATTCAGTCGAAAACTGACATCGGAGCATGGCAACATGTATCATCGTACGACAATCCAGCCGATTTATTATCACGCGGACAAACTCCATCACAATTTTTA
>NW_015374898.1:0-1100 GCF_001272555.1 Dufourea novaeangliae | reverse complement strand
TGGAAGAAGTGACGGCCCTGTATGTATGAAAGCAAAGAGGGAGGATGGTCTGTATTTAGTTGAGGAAACTTCTCCAAAACAATTCGCGCATACGACAAAAATACATGATAATGATTTATTGAAGTGGCATCATAGGTTAGGTCACTTAAACTTTAACGATTTAAAGAAAATGAAAAATATGGTAAAGGGATTGAATGGAAAAATGGATGGTCAAAACATAACTTGCGAGATATGCTGCAAAAGCAAGATCCACCAATTACCATATTCAAAGTCGACCACTAGAGAAAAGGAAATTTTAGGTATAGTACACAGTGATATATGCGGACCAATGCAAGTACCGTCGTTAGGGGGAGCAAGGTACTTTGCTACCTTCATAGATGATAAAACACGGCATATAGAAGTTGCCATGTTAAAAGAAAGGTCTGAAATATTTAAAGCTTTTAAAGAATATAAAGCAAAGGCAGAAAAATCGACGGGTCATGAGATAAAGAAAATCCGCACAGATAACGCTAAGGAATATCTGTCTAAGAATTTCACTAGTTTTCTTAAGGATGAGGGAATAACCAGACAGTTATCAGTTGAGTACACCCCTCAACAAAACGGAGTCGCAGAGAGAGCGAACCGTACATTGGTAGAGATGGCAAGGTGTATGCTGTTACAAGCCCAAGTGCCATTTAGTCTGTGGGCAGAGGCAATCAACACGGCGGCACACATACGAAATCGTTGCCCAACAAAGGCGCTGGACGATGCAACGCCTTACGAAAAATGGAGCGGAAATAAACCGTACATAGGTTATATGAGAGTGTTTGGGAGTCGCGTGATCGCACTTCAGAAAAGGCATCAGCGTAACAAATTCGCACCGAAGGGGAAAGAATATGTGTTGGTCGGATACTCCGACGAGGCAAAAGCTTATAGACTCTGGGAAAAAGGAACGAAAACCGTTAAAAAAGAAAGAGATGTCAAGTTCCTAGAAGATGAAATTCCATACATTCAAGAAGGTGAAGAAGAAATGTTGTATGAGGTACCTTTAAACATACAAACAGCAGACAAGCAAAATCAAATCTCCATCGAGGCAGAAGAAAATACAGTCAAATTAGAAG
>NW_015374897.1:0-1786 GCF_001272555.1 Dufourea novaeangliae | reverse complement strand
TTATAACAAGTAATTATTATAAATATTCTTTTTAGTGTTACACTCCTTCAAATATTTGTAAAGCATTTATGGAAGTGTAGTATAGCTAACTGTCTTACTATTGTTGGTTTATTGTAGATACTCAACAATTGGCCCTACAGAAAGAAACCTCCAGTTGCTCCTTCGTAATACAGTGACGTGGGCCCTATGTTAGATATGATTGTTGGCCCGGTTGCAAAAAAGGGTGACGATTCTAACTGTTGACCAACCAATAGTGCATTAAAGGCCCATCAAAATTCCAACAGTAATTGCTACTAGGGTATTCCTGTGTTACAATCGACCCTCTCAAGAGGCTTCTGCAACGCACATTGTTCGTGACCGTGGTCAAAATGACTTGTCAATACAGATCTTTTGCACATTTATTACGATATGAAAGTGAAGAAATCAGTCAATTTCTAAATTTCTAAATATCAAAAGTTTTTCATGTTTATCCACCGATCGAAGCAAATATGCGTTTATCGTCGGTAGTTCTAGTGTTAATGGGTTGATGCGCAAGGAAGGCCCGAATAAACCTGCTTTTAAAAACCTGAGTAGCTCTAATGTCAGGATAGCATCGCAAATATTGCCGACCAGTTTGCTGACGCCGAAGAGTCTGCAATGTGTTTCATCTCGTGAGGCAGCCTAACACCCACACTTGCTGTGCAAACTTCGTCCTTGTTTCACGAAACGGAATACTGATATTATTTATTACAATAACCGCAGGATATTTGGTTTAAAAAAATGTGTCTTATGAAACGACAGAATTTTCCACGTAATCTGACAATCAGACTTCGGATTTTATACATTTGTCGTTTGTAGATCCCTGTAAAATACAGTAAAAGATAAATCTTTCATCGGATGCAACGTATTTTCTATTTCATTAACCCAATAAGAGGGACGAAAGAATTTCCTACTTTTGTTCTTGTCTTTATGAATTAAAATTCGCAGTCTACTGGTAATTTTTAATATGATAAAATGTTCGAATATCTTCGTAATACGTTGTACCTGTTAGGTCTCGTTGCTTCGGAGTTATACCTGAAACAACGATAACTTACAACCGTAAGATATTGTTTTAAAACACAGCACAGAATGGACATTTTGAGGTCGTTGTTCCTACAAGGCGTCGACTTAGAAATGAATATTTCGGCGGACTCGAGCTTCTGGATCTAAGGCCCTGATTTCTCCATGGGTAATAAGTGGGCCACCGTCGTTGTTAGGAAATGGTTCATACCGCAAGATAAATTTCAGATCTTTTTTATCGGCGCGTATATCAACGGACCGTAGCCCGGCAATTGTGAAATTTGAATTAGAACCGGCCGATTTTTGCAAGGGCGACCGCGTAGACGAATTTTAGAACGCGGACTGGTGTTTTTCCACGTGACCTGTTGTACACCTGCAACCTGTTTCTCGAGGAATAGGTATAAAATTGTACGTGTTTATGCGACAATCTGAAATCTGATAAGACGCAAGTATTCGTCGCTCTTCTGAATTCAAAACGATAGATTTATCTTTGTAGGATACCTACATCTAATTCGGTTACGAGTGTGTAATGGATGTGGTTTAAAAAACTTCGGGAGCTTAATGCAAAAGACATTTTACATACATGGTAAATAGAATACATAAGAATATGTCAAAGTGGTTGAATGTGATACTTATACATATATCATACTTAATTACAAAAGCAAATATACTACATAATGGATTTCATTCACATTTATTTATATATAATATTATCTATTTATACAATGTTAATACCTACTTTATCATG
>NW_015374896.1:0-264 GCF_001272555.1 Dufourea novaeangliae | reverse complement strand
GCAAGATTCACAACTAAATCAAGAACCGTCATACTATCTCCCACATCATGCCGTGTGTAAAGAGGGAAGTACTACAACAAAGGTTAGGGTTGTTTTTGATGCGTCGGCAAAATCTTCGTCAGGTTTGTCATTGAATGACACGCAACTAGTAGGTCCCACTGTTCAGAGTGATTTGATCTCTATTCTTATTCGATTTAGAATACATCGCTATGTCCTTTCAGCGGACATAACAAAAATGTACAGACAGATTCTTATAGAACCAGA
>NW_015374895.1:0-465 GCF_001272555.1 Dufourea novaeangliae | reverse complement strand
ACATCGTGGTAATTATAGACAAACATCAAAACATACTTGTATAGGCTTCAGTTGTTCGTTGAGTATTAGATATGGCAGTACTTGTATTTATTAGAGTGTTTTTAATAACTAAAACTCGGAGTAGTAGAATATCACTAATGAAACATTGGATCGAAGGCGATTGCAATTTTGTCATCGATGAGAGTAATGAAAAAAGTGTATATTATAGAACTTATAATAAAACTACAAAATGCGAAAGAAAATCGCGGTTATTCCAACATAAATACTGCTACACACAAAAGATACGTTGAAGAAGCAGCTAATACGTGCAAAAGGGATACCTACTTCTGAGCAGCTACAAACGAGTTTAAAAAAAAATGAATTTTACGAAGTAAAAAAAGAAGAAAAAAAGTGAATTCAACGCGAGCAATGGTTGCTGTTAATATGCGTGTATTAATTAGTGTGTCTTAAATAACGATGTATGGA
>NW_015374894.1:0-575 GCF_001272555.1 Dufourea novaeangliae | reverse complement strand
CATTTTGCCGGGAAGGATATATGTCCTGCTCAGCTGCTGACACGACGCCAGTCGCGGGTCCTTCGTTACCGACCTGAAGCGGAGTCCTTAATATGACCTTCTCGTTAGCCAACAGGCCAATCGCAGGCACCCAGGGGAGGCACAGGAACAGGGGCCCCTAACGGTGTCTGAGGATGGGAGTTTGCTGAATCAGCATTCCCGATAACCGATAGACTACCGAGTCGCAGCATGTCCCCAATACCTTGTGAGAGCGATCCTCCACTCACTACATTGTCGTCACAGTTCTTAGTAATATTAGTAGACTGATTATCAGAAAAGAATGGCATTTCCTCATCAGCCGTAAGATATTCGTAACTGTCGGTTGAGCTGTCATCATCAGTTAGTCTATCGTCGAGGTGATCAGACTGTAAAACGACCTCGGATGATCTAGCAAAAACTGTAGCTACTAATTTTTCATTATTTTCAAATGTTCTGTCTGAATCTGTGTCCTCAACCCTTTTAGAGTCTACAGACGGCAAATCGTCAGCGCTTACGTCAACTTCCTGCAGACGCTTTGAGGGAAAAATGTTTGTATA
>NW_015374893.1:0-327 GCF_001272555.1 Dufourea novaeangliae | reverse complement strand
GTGACATGTGACCCAATATTTCGTACTCTTTCATAAATTCAACATAGTGCTGACGTAATTCTGATTGCCTCGCCAACCTTTTTTCAATCGAACGTAAACGGATTTCTGCTTGTGTTCGCGATGTACCTATCATTCTCAAATTGTCGTTGAATGGAATCCTAACTACGTATCTTCCTTCTTCGTTTCTTTTTGTGGTTTCTATAAAATAAACCTCACAACTATCTAATTTTTCCTCGACTTCTGTATTTAATTCCTCAATTGTCAAAAATTTTTGTAATTGAGTGTCTAAACCTGCTACCGTAGTTATATGACATGCATTGCGAATTG
>NW_015374892.1:0-461 GCF_001272555.1 Dufourea novaeangliae | reverse complement strand
TGCGACAAATCTTCAATCGTCGATTCAATATAGAAATTTCGCAACTGACGACAAGGATGTGTCTCAAAGAGAGAGTTGGTGTGAACTACGTGCAGTGAGAGTAAAGAAGCGGGCCACGCGTTACTAATATCGTATCCACGCGCAGCATCGGTGCTCTTTTTCGGGTTAAACAATCCTTGATAGGAGGGGGAAAAGTATTATTGTAACACTGCTCCAACAGAATATACGCAACGTTTGTGAACCTCTAAATCGTCTCCAATTTTTTTTCTAAACACCAACCAGATCTCGTCGCTATCCAGTGCCTGGAGGCACGAACCACTCTAGATAATCCTGGGAATAGTTAAAGGGGCACGTTACCTCCCGGGGTTCAATTAATCATAACAAAAGAACGGTTACACTACAATATTTAATAAAACCTGCAATAATGAATAAAACCTACTATATTTATTAAAACCTGCAAT
>NW_015374891.1:0-447 GCF_001272555.1 Dufourea novaeangliae | reverse complement strand
CGGCATTCACATTGGCAGTGTGAAGTGCAGTAACGTCGACGGTGACATCGGCAGTCACACTAGAGCTGACGAGGGCAGTAACATCGACGGTGACATCAGCAGTCACACTAGCGCTGACGAGGGCAGTAACATCGACAGTGACATCCGCATTCACAATTGCGCTATCGAGGGCAGTAACATCGACAGAGACATCGGCATTCACTTTGACGATGACATGGGCAGTAACGTCATTGGCAATGAGAAGTGCATTAACATCGACAGTGACAACGGCATTCACATTGGCGATGACGAGGGCTATAACAACGACAGTAACATCGGCATTCACTTTGACGATGACATGGGCAGAAACATCGACAGTGACATCGGCATTCATTTTCTTGATGACGTTGGCAGTAACATCGACAGTGACATCGGCAGTCACACTAGCGCTGACGAGGGCAGTAACAT
>NW_015374890.1:0-1413 GCF_001272555.1 Dufourea novaeangliae | reverse complement strand
ATATGAGAAAAGGTACTTTCCACTTTGAGCGCCTGTAACTTGCGAACGCATGATCGTAGAAAATTCCAAAACAATTTTGGAAAGATGAGAGATTTCTCTTTAAAGACCTTCAGTTGCCAATTTGTTGAAATTTTTTTTCGTCGAATACAGTCCATTTCAAAATAACGTAAAATATTGCATAATTACCATTTTTCAGAAAACACGAGACCATTTCAACAAAAATCGTGGAACCTTTTATGTGTCCACGTTTTTTTCAAGTTAAAAGTACACGTAACCCCTGTGCCAAAGGCCGAACTGACCAGATTTTTTTACCCTATGCCCTCGATAGTGAAACTTGCAATATGGTCTGAAAAATTGGTGAACGACTCTTTTGCGGTACGTTCCCTCTTTAAAACGATTTCGCAGCGTTTGAACTGTTATGATCTGTTGTTTTTTTTAGTTTCAACTTTATTTTAGAAGAAAGGAGAGATTTCAGAAATTTAGCAAACACATTTCTAGCCAATCTTTTTACAATGACAAAGAGTGCACAATGCGAAGTGATGAGAGAGTGCAGATGCTGTGTACATCCTACCTGTCCTTAGTTATTGTGATAGATGCAGTCTTTTTTTTACTGAACTTAATTTCCTTTTTTTTTACGTGGCATCTGCCAGCGAAACGTTGGCTTGAAACGTTAGTACTGCACACCGTCGCACAGTGGTCCGAAACACCAATTTAGTAGTTCAGAAGCTTAAATTGGGTGTAAAACTGGGAATATCAAAACCAAACTTGGTAAGCATGTATTAAATGTTCCTCTTTCTTAAAAAGCTAAAAAATTAATAAGTAATGTTTGTTAATAACAAATATTTTATAAACAAAATAAAAAAAAATGTTTTTTACGGATTTATCATTGTCAATTACAAGTTTTCATATATTATTCTCGAAAATTAATGGACTCCTTTCAAAATTTTTTCTTCTGGATAACAAAATTGCGGATATTACACAATCAGGGAGTGCTAGTAATGTATGAAACAAATCAGTAATTGTTTTAGTTCAGGACAATTTTTAATCAATTTTGTATGAACATTAGAAGTATTCACCGTGTTCCACATAGCTTTAAAATTCGAAATTATGTTGAAAAAAAATTTATTTGCAAAGGTTTTGCAGAATTGAGATTTAGCGGTAAATAACTATTGATGCCGGCTATTGCCGGACTTGATTTTTTATTTAATTGTTTACTTTAACTCTTATTTATTTAATTACGATTAGTTCCAAGTGCGCCATTTTGCACCTAAACAATAATATTTTTGTTTTAAGTTCTATCAGCCTAGCAAGTAATACATACTGAAGTGACAATAACTGATTCTCATAAAAAAAGAAATAATAGTAAATAATAATAAAAATACAAAATTAGTATATAATATTTATTCAATACTA
>NW_015374889.1:0-317 GCF_001272555.1 Dufourea novaeangliae | reverse complement strand
AAGAAATTACCCAAACAAGTTTCATCGAGGAATATAACGAGTCCGATGTCGCTCTGGCTGAATTAGAAAAAATAACAGTAAAATATGATGATTTGAAGTCACAACATAAAGAGAAATGTTGGGTATGTAGAATAGTAATAACATCTCGATATTAATTTTTCAACATTTTCAATAATTACATTATTTTTAAGATGTTGGAAGAACTGGAACAAGAAATATTATGTTTGAAGCAAAAACTAGAAAGTCTTGACGATGAAAGCAACTCAAATAAGCTAGTTATAGAAGAATACAAACAATCAAATGAGTCGTTACAGAAG
>NW_015374888.1:0-702 GCF_001272555.1 Dufourea novaeangliae | reverse complement strand
GGAGATGTTGACGCAATAAGACGTAGAAGCCGTTTGCTCGTGCTAAAGTGAGTGTATGACATTTACTTTTCATCTTTATTCATATATATTAATTACTAGTACCTTCATTAGTTCTCTATCGTTACCGTCCTCTATTATTTATTCAATATAGACTAAATAATTCCAAATTAATTCGATATCATAGGTATCGCTTTACTTTTCGATTTCACTGTGTACCAATTAATATAATGTTTACGTATTTCTGACTCAATTTGAAATCTTTGCTACACACCACGAGTTCAGTAATTGTTCATTTGTAACGTAACTATTCTTAACGTTGTGTAATGACATAAAATGCATGTTTATTTTCTGTTTCAGAGTTTCGGCTTGGAACTACGCACTACCGGCCTGAGTATCGTTGAGTCGCTTCAAACGGAATTCGGCGGGAAATTGATGAATTCTGGTAAGTTATTGTAACATTTATTATAACATTTATTATAACAACAAAGTGACACTTCATTACTTATTTTTATATCGTTTTTAACCGTAAGTGAAATAATCGTGATTTCGTAGTTTGTGTTAAGATCAAATGAGAATTTCTTCGAGGAATTTTTCCAATTCGTATATTTAGTTGAAGCATTCAAAATGGCTTCCTTCAACGTTAAAAAATTTAAACGACAATACTTCGAGACATTCAAATTGGAAATGTTTGTGATTTACTGT
>NW_015374887.1:0-530 GCF_001272555.1 Dufourea novaeangliae | reverse complement strand
GTTAATAATTATAACTACTAGAAATCGAGATACAGAGTAACATTTAAGATGTGGATCTTGCAAAGAAGCTTTATAAATGAATAATTTGTATTTTAGCATAAATTATTAAACAACAACCCTGTCTTAGTATTTATGTGAAATATGAAATATTAATTATTTTATTTAAATGATTTTAATTACGTTTTATGCGTAAATTCAGGACAGAACTGCCCTAGACGTGTGGCGCGAGAAAATTTTGGAATTTATATTTTCACGAACGTCACGAACGAAAATAGAAACCAGTACTTCCGAGAACGGTCATCATTTTTCTTCGTCACGCATTACATTCAAAGTTTAAAGAACGTAGAAAATAATACTCTCTAACGGCTGGGAACCAGTAATTACAAGAACATTGTTAAAATTACATTTATTTGCAATGGTTGACAATGCATCTCGTCACGCGTACCCTGTTTGGTTCACTTTGGACTGCCCTTACACCGTTATACGGATAGCTGTCGTTTAGATAAAGCACTCGATTTGTAGCTGAAAGA
>NW_015374886.1:0-310 GCF_001272555.1 Dufourea novaeangliae | reverse complement strand
GGCCGTGCAGGAGTGGGCGGCGAGTCTGGACCTCCGGCTGCTCAACCGGGGGTCCACGAGCACTTGCGTGCGGTGGCAGGGCGGGTCCATCGTGGACTTGTCCTGGGCAACGCCCGCCGCCGCGAGCATCGTGACGGGGTGGAGGGTGGCGGAGGAGGTGGAGTCGCTCAGCGACCACCTCCACATCCTGATGGTTGTTTCCGCCACCCCCCAGGACCACCCCCCCGCTGCCCGCGCACCACCGCGACGCTGGGCGCTCAAGCGTATGGATGAGGACGCGTTAATGGCCGCCGCCCTCGCCGCGTCCTGG
>NW_015374885.1:0-548 GCF_001272555.1 Dufourea novaeangliae | reverse complement strand
TTGATCGCTTGAAGATAAAGAAGCAGGAAATAAATTTAACATTTTCCGGATTAAGCAAACTTAATACGCGTGCCCGGTATTATGTTAAATCTGTAATTAAGTCTAGAGATAACACTTTTGCGACTGAGCTAAAATTTATTGTATTACCAACGATTACTGGATTGTTACCAGCCCGACAAATTGATCGTAGAGCTCTTAATATACCGAACAACATAAACTTAGCTGATCCGGAATTCCATATGCCTAGCGAAATAGATTTATTGTTAGGAAACACTTTGTTTTATCGTGTATTATCGATCGGTCAAATTCGGACATGCAATGAAAATATAATATTACAGAAAACGCGTTTAGGGTGGTTAGTAACGGGAGAGGTGGAATCGCAAGGTGAATTTATTAAACAGGATAGAGTGAAAATGAGTTATTTGGTCACATCATTAGATAAACAAATAGAGCGGTTTTGGGAAATTGAAGAACTTCCGACAAACCAGTTCTTTTCCCCAGAAGAATTAGAATGTGAGAATCATTTCAAGGAAAATACGTGTCGCGAT
>NW_015374884.1:0-621 GCF_001272555.1 Dufourea novaeangliae | reverse complement strand
TTGATAATTAAATAATTAATATTTATACTTTGTTTTTTATATTTATGTTATTTTATGATGATTTAGTTTTATTATTTCCTATCGATATTGTTTTGCACCTCATTGAAATAATCTAGAGTGGTCTCTTCGTATTTTGTATAACATGGAGTACTTCATCACGTATAATTAAACAGATCGTGCACTTTTACAATTTCTAGATATTTCTGTTACAGTATGCGATGCTGGTTGATTCCTCAAATGGTTGAAGTTCCGTCTGCAGGTATAAAAATTCCCTGCGTCCTGTAGCGAAACGTGCGCTCTGCCCTTTTTTTTTTTTTTTTCGCGCGGGAAATGCATTATGCACACCTCGGAGTCCTGGGGTGGGACTCCGAGGTAGCGTGGGACTCTCACCCACTAAAACCCCCGCGGCAGCCTTCTCGGGCGGAACTCGGCGGGGGCGGGGTCTCGTATGAACGCACCGCCACCGCCGCGCCTGTGCTCCCCTTATCGGGGAGCCCGTTCCGTGGAGGCGATCGAAACGCCCCCCAGAGGTGACCAATACCCCGGTCACCCCCCTCTCCTGGCAAAGGCCGGGCACTCCTCCAGCACGTGCTGCGCGGAGTCAACCTCCGCGCCGCACTG
>NW_015374883.1:0-548 GCF_001272555.1 Dufourea novaeangliae | reverse complement strand
TTGATCGCTTGAAGATAAAGAAGCAGGAAATAAATTTAACATTTTCCGGATTAAGCAAACTTATTACGCGTGCCCGGTATTATGTTAAATCTGTAATTAAGTCTAGAGATAACACTTTTGCCACTGAGCTAAGATTTATTGTATTACCAACGATTACTGGATTGTTACCAGCCCGACAAATTGATCGTAGAGCTCTTAATATACCGAACAACATAAACTTAGCTGATCCGGAATTCCATATGCCTAGCGAAATAGATTTATTGTTAGGAAACACTTTGTTTTATCGTGTATTATCGATCGGTCAAATTCGGACATGCAATGAAAATATAATATTACAGAAAACGCGTTTAGGGTGGTTAGTAACGGGAGAGGTGGAATCGCAAGGTGAATTTATTAAACAGGATAGAGTGAAAATGAGTTATTTGGTCACATCGTTAGATAAACAAATAGAGCGGTTTTGGGAAATTGAAGAACTTCCGACAAAGCAGTTCTTTTCCCCAGAAGAATTAGAATGTGAGAATCATTTCAAGGAAAATACGTGTCGCGAT
>NW_015374882.1:0-563 GCF_001272555.1 Dufourea novaeangliae | reverse complement strand
TTAAATTTTTATTCATGGGTGATTCGTTCTGTGTATTACATTGTAATCCGAACGATACCATCATCTCACGCCGAGGCCCTGTGACGTCATCTGACTTGGTCGGTTTAAATCCCATTTGTCCCATCCATTCTTTGTTGTTATGTAGTTTGTTTCTGACTGACTCCCTTCTACTCAAAAGTGAGGAAGCGAAATTACAGAATAATTCAACAAAAAAAAGATAAGTTCATAGCAATCTTAATATTTTATCTTATGTTATGAAAATTACTATTTCAATTGTGTTTTTTTCTTTTCACATGAAGAAAAGCAAAAGACCATTCGGCATCGTATATACGTGGACCAGCTGCAGCGGTTTTCGTTAGCGGCGAAATGTTGCTCTGACCGTAATACGCCTGGAGGTAGGCGGGAAGTAACGTATTACTGTGATACGTGTCCTGATAAACCTAGAATGCATCTTGGGTATTGTTTTACTAGATATCACACAAAAACTAATTACAGGGTATAATATTTATTAAATTTTGTTGTTTTCGATATAAAAATAAATAAATTGGTGAAATTTTATTATT
>NW_015374881.1:0-550 GCF_001272555.1 Dufourea novaeangliae | reverse complement strand
CAACTGTTTGCTCACGCTCATCGAAAGGAGAAATTCCAGCCGCGCGATACTCGTGAACGATCACTTGCCCACCTCTGATACCAGAGATGGGTAAATTTTTATATCGCGCGGCTGGAATTTCTCCTTTCGATCAGCGTGAGCAAACAGTTGCCCACCACCGATATAAATGTACGAGTATAATTATAAGATCTAATTTGTATTTTACTGTTCCAGTTAAAAAAAATGATAAAAAAAATCATGTATAGCGACCGTCGCGGTAGACGGCGCGGTAGCCGGCATGGTGGCCGGCGGGATGGCGGGGGCAGCCGCCTCATATATGTCAATACTTATTTTCATTTAAATAAAACATTTTTGATAATATGAAGGTCGTACTTTCGTACTTTTTTTCAAATCCTTCAAGTCCTTCTTTCCTTATCCCTGTGCACATGTATACAAGAAAGTCGAAAAATCATTGTTAGTTCAAAATCTATTTCCGCTGGTCGACAATTGAAAAGATTGAGGGAGCGTTTGCGATTAATTGTGTTCTTTTTGCATCTTTTTATGAAATATA
>NW_015374880.1:1955-2742 GCF_001272555.1 Dufourea novaeangliae | reverse complement strand
GTGGTGGGTGGTGGGTGGTGGGTTGTGGCTTCATCGGTGGACGCTACATCGACCCGTGGTGCGTAGGAGAGAGATGGCATCAACCATAGGTGCGATATTCAACCCAGAACGCGGGTGGTAGTCCCCGATGTCCGGTGAGCTGTCTTCTTGCGTCGCGTTCCTTGTAAACGGTAGGGAGGGGCATACGTGATCAGCTCTAATTCGTTTTCACCTCGTTAAAATCAAAACCCAGCTTCTAAATAGACTGGATTCAATCGGCGATTCATTTACGGTCCATACCGGCTGCCTGTGTAGGTAATCAACGATCCCGACGATAGGCCTTCCCATGTATCGTTATCGAAGTCCCGGGACTCACTCCTTGAAATTGATGGTGGATGTTAATTTGACATTGGGAAAACAGAGGAAGAGGTGTGCCTGAATTATTCGGGACATAGGTAGGTAATGATTAGGTGTTGAAATAGGCGGCGTGCCCCGGGGTCCGTACTGGGAACCCAGTTATGGAACCTGGGGTACGACTCGGTTCTGCGCGGACCCCTCCCGCCCGGTGTGAGTGTCGTCTGCTATGCAGACGATACTCTGATCATCGCGGTCGGGAGGGAATGGATGAGGACCATCCGGCTGGCGGAGGTGGGGTTGGCACTGGTTGTCGCCCGGATGGCGCAAGGAGCCCACGGGCGCCCCTGGGTCGACCGACACCACGACAAAGTGGTCGGAGGTTGTCGGCCGGGGGACGCGCCGGAAACGGGCTAAAGCCGCGGCGGCGGCGGTGCCGGCTCCGCCGGCGCCC
>NW_015374880.1:0-462 GCF_001272555.1 Dufourea novaeangliae | reverse complement strand
ACCCCGCGCCGCTGGGCGCTCAAGCGTATGGAGGAGGACGCGCTAATGGCCGCTGCCCTCGCCGCGTCCTGGCCGGAGATCCCGGCGGGACCGGTTGCGGATGTGGATCGGGAGGCCGATTGGTTCCGGGAGGCAATGACGGCGGCGTGCGACGCCGCCATGCCCCGGACCAGGAGGCCCCCGAGGCGGACCTCGTATTGGTGGAGCGGCGAGATCACGGCGTTGCGCATTACGTGCAACGCGTCGCGTCGCCGCTTCAACAGGGCCCGCCGTAGACCCATACGCGACCCCGCGGTGGAATCCTCGTTATACGAGGAATACCGCGGGGCGAGGGTGGAACTGCAGGCGGTCATTAGGAGGGCCAAGGCCAGCGCCTGGAGCGAACTTCTCCGGACTCTAGACGGTGACCCGTGGGGGCGGCCGTACCGCATCGTCCTTGGACGTGTGCGGCCCGCCGCCCCC
>NW_015374879.1:0-477 GCF_001272555.1 Dufourea novaeangliae | reverse complement strand
CGGGGGTGGTGCGGGGGTGTGCGTAATGCATTTCCTCACGTTAAAAAAAAAAAAAAAATATGGGTTAGATAGGCATCGGGGAGTCCGATCGCGGAAGTTGGCACGGGCTTGCGTACACCGAGCGCACATGCAAACACCAGCCCATGACGACGTTCCGTGGGCAAAGGGCACCGATGCCCAGTAGCATACGGGATAGCGGCCAAGGACGCGTGGTCACAAACTGGACCGGGCGGATCTTCGACAGGATGCTACCGGAACAGAAGTAAGATATTTAGACGCCAGGAGCGCTCATTCGGGCCCGAGGGAAGGGGGGCGATGGCCGTTCCAGGTACTAAACCCTTCGGGGGCCTGGTCGTGCCGCCTTCAATAGAATATAACGCGTAGGGGCCCGAATGCGATTCCGGATAGCGGGGTGTATACTGGCGAACCGAGTCCCGGAAGCATGAAGAGCATGCCTTTGCGGGACCACGACCCAAC
>NW_015374878.1:0-311 GCF_001272555.1 Dufourea novaeangliae | reverse complement strand
ATGACGAAATACAATGTCACCGTTGCAAATGAATGTGGTTTTAACAATGTTCTTGTAATTACTAGTGTCAAGCAGTTAGGGAATAGTAATCTCCGTTCTTTAATCGTTGTATCTAATGCAAAACGAAGAAGAATCATGCCCGTATAGCGATTTAAATGCGATAGAAACTTTTTGGCAACCGGATTGCCGCTCCAAATTGTATCGACAGGTGCGTGAAAATTTCTAGTGATGGAAAAATGCAAATATCCCAGTAATTAAGCACTTAAAATGAACGTCATTAGTGTCAAATTGTCCCTCAGGACTTAATGCAT
>NW_015374877.1:0-568 GCF_001272555.1 Dufourea novaeangliae | reverse complement strand
ACTTTTTGCTCTTATAACGGGCTATTTCTCTTTGATTCTTTTTCATTTCATTTTGCAATAAAAGTGAGTCGACTTTGTATTAATAAAAATTGAAAATCAAAGATAGACTATTTATTAATATTATAGAATTTAGTTATCAAGACTCTGCGATAAGATAAATGACTACGTATTGAACATGCCTCGGGTGATCCCATCGTCAAAGCCAATGGAAGGCATAACATAAGTACAACAGACATGTTACTTTGACGCAGAAATCTACCCGTCGCGAAATGCCTTCTTGTACATGGTCTGTAATACCATATTTATCCAGAACGTTACGGTCTGGATTAATCCATGTGTATCAAGATACACTACTTACTTTTTATTTCTGTCGTCGAGTAACGTGGTAGTACGCATTTGTGATATAATTTAGTAAAGATTACTAATGTACAATTGTAGATACATTATTAAAAATATCAATGAAGACATATTAATCTTAAAATTCTTCACAGTAAACTAATATACGTACATATTATGCATATAAGTACTGTATTCAAATAGTAAATAAATTTAAGTTATTTTCCTTTGC
>NW_015374876.1:0-204 GCF_001272555.1 Dufourea novaeangliae | reverse complement strand
ATCACTTTTATCGGCCGGACATTGCCGGTCCCTGTTCGGGCGCCAGTTAACGCAAGTTCCACTTGCATCAGGGTTCTCGGCACTCGCTGCCGCATACCTCACCTTGATATGACAACCAACATGCTGTGGTTCTCCAAATAATAGTCAAGATAGTTAAGAGGGTTCGAGTTTACGATTAGCTTTATTTTAAGATTCAGTTCGCGA
>NW_015374875.1:0-948 GCF_001272555.1 Dufourea novaeangliae | reverse complement strand
TTTTATTATAACCATTTTTTTATATCTACGATAGTTTTAAAGATATACAGGGAAATATGGAAATACCTATTTACATTCAAGGGATATTTTCACCCTGAAGAACTGAAATTGGGCCAAAAACAAAAATTGTACTATACTTCTCTTGAGGTCCCCTACAAAGCTGCAAAGTTTAAAAAAAATCGGAATTTTCGTGTTACCGAATTTCCCTTGTTAGATTGTTTTAGTTATATGGAAGATAATTTTGAATTGGGTTCGATCGTACATCGACAGATACTGTCGATCGAGCTTGGAAAAGTAACATTTACTGTATTTGTAAGAAGATATCGTTAAGGCGTGTGTAAATTTGAATGTACATTGACGTGAAAACTCGACTTCCGTTAGGGGAAAAAGTGGCGTAGAATAAAAGTCTCCTGCCACTTAGTAAATTTATTTAAAGTACTGAAATAAATGTTAAACCGAATGTTAATTTGGCATAAATTTCAGCAACTAAATGGTACTTTCACTAGGGGAAAAGTGATGTAAGGGAAAGACCTCCTACAACTTCGTCTCAGAGTTACTGAAATTTATGCTAAATTAACATTCGGTTTAACATTTATTTCAGTATTTGAAATAAATTTATTAAGCGATAGAAGGCCCTTACCCCTACATTGCTTTTTCCCCTAACGGAAGCCGAGTTTGCCCGTCAGTGTACCCTCGCGAGCAAACTCGGCTTCCACTAGGGGAAAAGTGACGTAAGGGAAAGTCCTCCTATCACTTAGTAAATTTATTTTAGCTACTGAAATAAATATTAAATCGAATGTTAATTTGGCATAAATTTCAGTAATTCCCAATACCAAGTGGTAGAAGACCTTTTCCCTAGGCCACTTTTTTCCCTAGTGGAAGCCCAGTTTGCACGTCAGTGTACAAACAATGATAGTGATGGGCACCATCGACTAAATTAAACTATCG
>NW_015374874.1:1262-11810 GCF_001272555.1 Dufourea novaeangliae | reverse complement strand
CAGGACAAGATACAGTGTCAACCGTTGCAAACAAATTCGATTTTAACAATGTTCTTGATATTACTAGTGTCCAGCCGTTAGAGAATAGTAATCTACGTTCTTTAAACGTTATATCTAATGCAAAACGAAGAAGAATCATGCCCGTTTAGCGGTGTAAATGCGATCGAAAAATTTTGCAACAGGTTGTGGCCCGTAAGAGGTTGCGGTAATACAGGCATTACTAATTTTATTAATTCAGGGGTTCTGCACTATTGGGTCCATGCATTAAGTCCTGAGGGACAATTTGAGACTAATGACGTTCATTTTCAGTGCTTAATTACTGAGATATTAGCATTTTTCCATCACTAGAAATTTTCACGCACCTGCCGATATAATTTGGCTACCAGTTTGAGCGAATTGCCGCGGGTGGCGCCACCAGTCAAAAAAATAATGGTACTCCGCGATTAAATGCGATTTTAACAGTGTTCTGGTCGTTTATTGTTATTGTCAATAACAGTGGATTAAACTTCGTTCTTTCAGCTATAAATCGAGTATTTTATCTACACGAAAGTTATGCGTATAACCGTGTAAGAGCTATTTAAAGTAAACTAACCCGGGTACGCATGACGCGATACAGTGTCAACCGTTGCAAACAAATGTGATTTTAACAATGTTCTTGTAATTACTATTAAATTGTCTTCTAGTTAAGTGAAAAAATATATACTTTTCCGTTTCATGCTTTATCGGTAACGTCGGGTATTGACATTAAAATGGTAAGGGGGCTTCTGACGCCCTTGAAGCATGGGACAGAAAATTACATTGCATGTCAGGTATATTCATATATCTCGTCTGTGCTTCCCCATGCTCCGGGGGTTTTATGGCCCCATCATCTCACACACTCACGGGGTTTCTTCTGCATGCTCCGGGGGTTCTATGACCGCACCTTCTATCACACACGGTTTAACCGTTTTGTGTCCCTAGGGTATCTTCGGCAGCGTCAACTTACAAAAACTAAATATCTCTATTAGGCAGCAGAGATGTCGTTACAATGCGTATCTGACGTTATCTTAGCGATATCATATTCCAAACAACTATTCGATCCTCTCATAAGATTATTGTAAAGATTATCTACAAAATGCAGTTATCTGAATGATATCTCTCTGGTAACTATTTTCAGATATCTGTAACAATGACTTTCTTCAGATGTATTACGGACATCTGTAGATGATACTGACTAACTGGGCACTTAAGTTCCTTAACTTCTTGTTTCAAGAATATAGCAAGTCCAGGCAAGTTGAATAAATATAGATACTAATAGTGGACGATAGGTGGTGCTAAGAAACAGCAGCTTATGTACGTGGATTTCTGGGCAGTTTCGTGCTCATAGATGCTCGGAGCAGCTCTGAATGCTTAGTGCATTCGGAGTTTGGTGGGGTAACTGTGACATCAGGACGCATGTTTCGTACTATCGAATATGCCGAGTGATAGGTGGTGAAGTAGTCTTAGTCTGTTATGCACTGGGCATCGAGGATATTGACGGTATCCTCGCGTCACACAATCGGCACGTTGTTATTTGTAGGTGTCAGTCTTAAGTTTTGTGATGCATACCACGATTTCACACGAACTACCTGAGAGATTCGACTCTGAAAAAAGAGGTAAGTCTACCATTAAAAATTATTGTTAATAGAATAATTTGATCTATTGCTTCGTCGTGTTTACGCAGAACGTGAACGAAATCCCATGGAGATGAGCACTTCCCAATCATACTAGGTACATTCTCCAAGTTTTTAGCTGCATCTTTGAATTATTAAAAGTACGAATATTGGTGCTTATTGGCAATAAGTACATCTTTATTTTTTTACGAAGTCAGTATTTGTTTCTGCGAAACTTAAGGATATAGAGTTACATAATTGTAATGACTATCCGCATACATTTCACAGCATTTTTACCTAGCAAAGAATGAGGAAAATATTTTAATTTAGGATATATGGCTTATTAAAACATGGCTAATTAAAAAAATATTGGATCATTTATTGGTACACCTAATACAACGTATTCTTTGAAGATGCATGCCATATCTAACAATTTACATTTATGACGTACTAAATCAATCAGCAAGCAAATCAACCTTGCTGGCTGTATGGTTCTTAGGAATCGACGGAAACGTCAAGAAACTGACGATTTCCATTACAGAGTATAGATCCTCTATAACGTACCATGTTTTTACAGTAACAGAATTTGAATCTTATCAAAAGGAAGGTATCAAGAAGGGAGCATTATTGATTAGAAAAATAAAGTTACCCCTAAAAAAGGGGTGGTAGAAAACGGCCAAATTTATGGTTCTCCCGATATCAAACATATTTATTAATAAAATATTATTCTGTAAGTTCTGAGGAATTAAGAAATTATAACTATTTACCAAAAATACCATGAGAAAGTGGTGAAAAAAGTATGTGAAAAGGAAAGTGCATACAGCAACAATTTGGAATTTGTTGACTTTAAATAATAATAACTTTTAAACAATTGTTATTTGTAAAAAAAACTATATTATAGATAAAATTTTATATTTTTATCGTACATAAAAAAGCAACGCGAAAAACACTAATTAACAGCCCCAGAAAGCGGTCAATTAACGATACAGATATTCAGGAAAATGAGTTTACAATGTTACTGTAACTTATTTATAAAACAAAACATGTTGAACGTATAAGAATTGTTTAATCGAAAAATAATCATTGATAAAGCTTGCGGGTAAATGTATAACTTGGTTGATGCGGTGCAAACGCAAAGATCGAAAGATCGTAATACAGTTGCTACAAGCAAGCTGCAATTCACAACGTGTTGGTCAATTATACCTTCAAACACATATCTCCAATAATTGATCAAGTCCACTTTTAGTCTTATCTAGCAATACATAAACAAAATTGAATACAGTAGAGCCTTTCTTATCTAGACACCCATTATTCAAATATCCTAATATTTGAATTAAATGTCCTCTAGCAACGCATGCTTTCTCCTGTTGTAAATATGTAGTGTTTACATACAACGTATAACATTTTTCTATTCAATTGACTTTTAAGCACTTATGTGGAAAAATTTGTGTGATTTAGCAGTCAAAAAAATATGTGATCCACAAATATTTAAACTGTCAATTTTCAATGATCTCTATTTAAATATGAATGTTGAATTAGAAATGTTCAGTTCGGGAAAGCGATTCTATTCTATTATTCGAACGCTTATGTCTCTCTATTAGGTCGGATACGAAAAGCTCTACTGTACTTCACTGTCTTCATGTGGCGCAAGCGTAACTGTGTTTCAAGTAGAATACAATTGGCGGAATCTTGATTATTATTATACCTGCGATAATTGATAGGTCAAGAAGCTGTTGCTATATGAAATTAAGAATAATCAAATCGTAAGAATAATAAGACTTTGATGTGTATACTCAAACAGAGATCATAATTCAGGAAAGAAATCGATTGATGCAACTTCAATGCGGTGAAATTGTGACCGACGTGCATTCAAGTTATTATTGCGAACTAATTCTGACAGATGATTATATTTCATTGGATATTTAAGTGTCCTGTTTATACTTACATTGTCAAGATATAATTGTCCATATTCTCGATTTGTTCAGAACAGCGTCTTAGAATCCTACCATGGTTGGTTCCTATTCGTTTCACCGTAGAAGTCGGTGTTTCTAACGTAAGGTACCATGTACCCTCACGAGCAAACTCGAATTCCACTAGGGGAAAAGGTAATGTAGGAGAAGGGCCTCCTACCACTTGGTAAATTTATTTCAAGTACTAAAATAAATGTTAAATCGAATGTTAATTTGACATGTATTTCAATAATTCTCGATACCAAATGGCAGGAGATCCTTACACTTACATTGCTTTTTCCGTTAGTGGAAACCGAGTTTGCTAGTGGGTGTACACCGGCGAGCAAACTCGGCTTCCGGTAGGGGGAAAAGTAGCGTAAGAGAAAGACCTCCTACCATTTGGTAAATTTATTGCAAATACTGAAATAAATGTTAAACTGAATGTTAATTTGGCATAAATTTCAGTAACTCCCAAAACTAATTGGTAAGAGACCCATCGCCTACATCACTTTTTCCCCTAGTGGAAGCCAAGTTTGCTCGAGAGGGTACCTACAAAACTAAGCGTTCCCTCGTCGAATGAAAATCACTGGACCTGAGTCGCTCGCATTAATTCAGATTCAGACCTTATTGTAATGCGTTGTATTGTATCTAATATGAAGGGTTTAAAGAAAAAAAAAGACACTCGACCCGATCCATGAGGAGTGTTGACGGCGTTCGTGGCGAGTTTTGATATGAAGAGAGATTTACTTTTTTCCAGTGTTTTTGCGACATCTACACAGCAGACCAGGCATAGGGCCAGGAATTTTGTTTCTGTGAGTAAACCCGAGTGTTCTGCAATGCGACTTTCATCTACTTCTGTAATGCAGTTGGTAATAGAAGGTTAAGGTGCTAATTCTTTTTCTATATATTCTCTTTTCACGGTGAATTAACATGATCTTTCGCTTCCTTTTTTTTTTTTGGTTTTAACTTTGTATGAAGTGATTGAAGGTGACAGAAAATTTTATTTTTGTATACTAATTTATGGCTTGTGGTGACGTGGTTCCGGTTGGTCGAACTCGTTTTTAATTTTCAATTATGTTGGCGGATTCAAGTGCATGACTAACCCAATCGCATATGTACGCACTCGGTACAGACGCGTGTACCGGTTTCAGAATTATGTAAGATTTAACAGTACTCGATTGAACAAACGGTTTTTTTTTTCCTTTAGAATCGTACGGAGCGCTGAGAACGCGTTGCGCTAATATGTAAGTTTCTCTCTGCTCGGGGCATCGAGCTCTCGATATTTCGGTCACTATCGATTGCAGGATGTGAAACCTGGGTTGAGTCCTCTATCTGAACCATCACGTTGCGCATTGTGTCGTCGCATTCTTAAAACTCGTTTTTCCTAGTAACTAGGTCTGACGGAAGGTCTTGACGTTCGTGTCCTTCATTTAACTTAGAATATACTTACTGTAATCATTAATTTTCGATATAGTCATCGTCATTTTCTATAACCATGCTCCACTTTTTTGGTGAATAACCAATTCTTCTTAGTCAAGAAAAATTCCGATGACTTCAAAAACTTTGGAAAGAAAGAGTCTTTAAACGTTCAAATCGTTAAGTCAAATATTTGTGGATTAAATCTTTTCTTGTGCTACCAAAAGACGTAGAGCTATGAAAGCAGACAGTTTTTATTTAATTGTATTATTTATTGTAATTGCAGTACAATTCAGTTCCGAGGGTAAAATAATTCTTTGTTCATCGATTTTAACAGATACCGAACTAAAACCGGTAGTATGTACTTGTAAAGTGTAGGAAGTTTAGGCATATTAATTTCGATTAATACGGGATTATCATAGATAAATGAAGGCTCGTGCATATGAAAAATTTGAAACTTCCTAAACACTTGCATCGAATCTGTGCATTCGGACGCGTCGAATCGGGCCAATGCCATTTATCGTCCCACATCACGGAATCATGGCATACCGGTACCTTTCACCATTGATTTGATGTATTTAAGGTCAAATACCTCGTTGGGATCCTACCTCTCACCTGTATGATTTAGATCACCTACGAGTAGCGGTACGATAATATCGTTCACCATTTTCAATAAAATATAACTAGTCCTAAAAGTGAAGAAAATAAGTTCGTGACAATCGACAATTTAAATATTTATGAATTTTTCAAGATAAATGCCTAGAGTTTGATCGATCAGAAAAACGTATACATCGTATGTAAACATTACATATTTGCAACAGGTGAAGGCCTGCGCTGCTAGGGGGCAAGGTTCGGATAAAAGAACGTTTGAATAATAGAATATTCGAATGATAGGGTATTCGGATAATGGGTGTTCAGACACGGCAGGCTCTACTCTACAGTATATGTATTGTACTTCATTGAACTCGTCTCAAAAGAGGCTTTCATACTATAAACAAAAAGGTATGGCGTTCCATTAAAAAAATCAAGTTAACCTTGGAATTCCCTCCCACCATTACAGAAAAACTATACAATATACTATGTAAATGTGTACCCTTCTTTACAAAAAAATTTTAGGCAGAATTTTTTCATAGCTTCACGCGCTTACGAAATATTTAACCGTTCTCAGTTAACTCAGACGTATTGTAGAGACGCAACTTCCGTTTAGGATGGGGGATATTAACTCTTTGACTGTGGCGCACTTTAACTAAAAACAATCACGTGTGGCTCGATATGCACATGACAGGCAAAGAGAGCGTATATGTACGCCTTTTGTATTTAATGATGGATATGTGAGGGCGTTCATACAGTGTGTCCCAAAAAGATGGGACAATCCGCAACATGCATATTCCTCGTGCAAATACAAATCAAAACGTCCTTTACCGTCTTGTAACCTGAAGCTCCATTTCCGAGATATTGGCAGTTAAACAAACGCGAATCAGCTGAGCGATGGGCCACACGTATCCTTACGAGCAAACTCGGCTTCCATTAGGGAAAAAAGTGACATAGGAGATGGGCCTTTTTTTACCACTTGGTAAATTTATTTCAAGTTCTCAAATAAATGTTAAATCGCACGTTAATTTGGCATAAAATTCAGTAGCTTCCAAAACTAAATGGTAAGAGGTCCTTCATTTACCTCACTTTTTCTCCTAACCGAAGCCGAGTTTGCTCGTGGGTGTACGTGCAGACAGATACAGTCAAGAAGCAGAGGCCAGTGACTTGAGACCAGAGTTGGGCAGAATTTTATTCGAATAATACACAGTGAAAAGCAGCAGCATCTAAGAGTATCGTTTTAAACAGTTAATGAGATTAAATAATTGTTCGACAAATGTCAATTCATTCATAAAGCAGTATTATTTTATTATAAAAATTGAAATTTCCACATTTAAACAATTAAAAATGACGAAATACTTTTTTTTATCTTTTATTCGTTATTCGAAACTTTTCATCTAGATAATTAATTTGCCCATCTCTGCTCGAGACGTGTGCTTCTTGATTGTGTCTGCGCATGTGTGTGAATTTGTCTAACTGCTGGTCGTAGTGGAAGTTGTTGTGGGAACAGAATAAAACTATTTTGCTGTAAATAGAAAGGAAAAGGAATAAATATTTATTTTCTAACCGATTGCACAGATTTTAATTGTTGTTGTTGTTCAATACCACTTAGATTGTGCTGGGCCAAGGTTGCAGAATCTATATGGGGCAATGCGTGTCGCGTAAGGCGGGCGCCGTCATCACAACCGGACATTGCGAATCGCTCACGTACCGCATCATGGATAAACCCTCCAAGGTAAGAAATTTACACACAACTTTTGTAGTTAGATTCTCAAAGAAAAGTACTTGTGCTCGAACTCCAGGAACATCGATTCGTTGGAGTCGTAGACATGGTGGTTGTCTTACTTCTACGCGCAATCGTATTTAATTATGATTACAGAAAAAGTTTCGGATCGAAACTTCGAGGGGTGGTTTCGCCCCTTAAAGTCGCGCCTCAGCCGATAAAAAAAAATACGTATCCCTTATTTTTGACTGCTTAACAAACATACGAAGTTTCATCAAAATCGGAGGAGGTCGCATCCGTGCCTTCTCTTGCAAGTCACATTTTTTTTATGGTAAAACGGGTAGAAAATTAGAATTTTATTGAGCGGTCGGTCGAAATAACTGATTCACGTGAAAACAAGCGCGTCTTCAATTGTCTCATAACCCACTGAACATTTCACAGGAACGAATGCGAATGAATCGGTGAAAGCCGGTGGAATTTTCCAGGCGAACGAGAATGAACGATCGCAGAATTGGCAGGCGGTGTAGAAATCGTAATAAAACATCATACAAAATGTAATTTGTAGTTGAATTGAGAAAGTCGTTCGTTGATTTTTCAATTACAGTAATTGTGACCATCAAGAAATATTTCCACCTTCAATGATTCCGAGTTGTTAGAGTAGAAGTAAATAAAAACAGTTTGCGTTTGAAGAAAGGCCTCTTTGGGGACTGTCAAAGGTGTTCTACCCCCTTAACAAAATTATTGTAACCGATTAAATTGTCGAGGTATGTCGTTCATTAGATACTCCCAGTAAATATTCATACATTCATAGAATTTTTAAGCATGCCTTCAATTACAAGTGATAAATAAATTTGTACACTATCAAGATTCACTGAAATACTTCTCATTTGCTACACGTTGCCCATGTGACGTTGCAACCGTAGTATGTCTTTCTCCGCGTGTTTGACCACTGGTTTATTTCATTACCAGCAGATTTTAGTATTTTCTTCGCACAATATAAGTGAAGACATTACATGATAGGTGATATTAAATGCAGTTACCCTATATGTTACACGTCTGCGAGTAAATCATTTGGAGTACGTTTATCATATTACACGAGTAATCGAGAATTTATTGTGTTACACGGATATTATAAGTGAATGAACGCCGAGTACTTAGAATTTGATACGGCGCATCGGTCACCGCAACGCAATAGTATACGTGTGTCTTTAACTGTATGCATATAGCGGAAAAGCCAGTTGATTCTACGAGATACCAGTTGAAGGTCATGCACGTCAAGGTCAATGTCCTTACCGTCCTTTCGAGCACTATAAAACCGAAACATTTCCATGAAACACGGACACGAAGATATTTCTGTTTATTTGAATGGTCCAGTTAACATTGAACCGCTTGCTTAACCTTTCGTTTATACATACACATACATCGGGAAGTCCGATGGTCGGGTCACTTTCCACCCAGATTTAAATCTGAAGTAATTTAAAACGTAATCTGAAATGAGGATTATATGTTTGTGTATTGTCACTTGAATCTCAGTTTGTATTATAATACATTTAAATTAATATTCTCTTATAGTAAAAAAAAAGATCTTATAATCATCTATTTTATTATTCTAATATTGTCTGCAATATAAAAGATGCCTATAATTCTTTATTCTATTATTCTGCATTTTGCGCAATAGAATGGATGAGCAATAATAATAATAGTACAAATAGCGTTCTAATTAAAGAGAAGCACTTGAAATTGCCAAAAAAAAATTACTTCCTTTACACGTCATCAATTTCATGCGAACAAAGCTAGCATGGTGATTCGTTCTCACGGATCAGATGTGATACGTGAAAGTAATTAATTGTTAACTTCATCACCATTGGTAATTCACTCGAGCGTAGTGTATCTCGTTTGCTTTCATTATATCCGCTTTCCATTGTTCTCCGTTATGCTGGTTGATTCCATGCCAGGCATCCGCTAGCCGGAAATAAGCTGGAAAAATGCGAAACCTGTAACATCGACCTTACGTTCGGGATCCGCAGCAGAAGTTTCTCCATTTTTATCCAAATTTTTTCCGTCGTGGCAATCTCCTTCGACACCTTCGTTTTTCTCCTAGCCGTAGGAGCCACGTAACGCGTTAATGCTCGAAGCGTTGAAAAGAATTTACATATGCATCGGTAGCGAAGCCATCAAAAGGTTCGGTTATAAGTGTCAGTCGTCATCTTGATAAAATTTCGCAGCCATTAGCTCGGTATTACCTTCAGTTGACAATACTTTACCGAAGATAATACCAGTTGCCCGGGTCTCACCACGAGGAGGTTGCTGCGAGTGGAAACCCAAAGAAAGCTAGATGGAACCCAATCCCATCTATGTAACCGTAGTTACATCGATGGAATCATTAGTTTCATCTACCTTCCTTTTTACAAAGTCTTACAAATAACTTAAAAGTAACTTAAATTTAGACGCTTTAATGTTGATTTCCCTTGGCGGATGGCTTCTTTCTTGAGTCCACCTGAAAATAAAATGAAGATTCCTCGGCGGATGATCGATGTATCCTTTCTTGAGCTTACACTAGTTTTACGATCGACTTAACTTAACTTATTTACAAATACCCCATTTATCTGTATACCAAGCAATTATTAGAAACAAAAAGTGTGCATATTCTCTGAAGGAGAATATGTTTCAGAGAGTCGATACTCTCGGAAGGAGAGCCCCGATTCTCTCTGATGCTAAGTGGAGAGCAACGGCAGTTAAAGTAATAACTACTCGGTATGCATTACAATTATTTTACAATGGGTTTGCAGCCATTCGCTCGGCATTATCCTCGATTTACAAAAATGCAAATTGAGCATAACACCGATTACCGGGTCTCACCACGTGGAGGTTGCTGCAAGTGGAGACCCAAGGAAGATAGATGGAAACACAAGTTCCATCTATCTACCCTTCACAATAATCTTACAACTAACTTAGATATCTAAATACGCTTATACTATAAATATCTAAATCCCTCGGCGGATGGCTTCTTTCTTGAGTCTACCTGAAAATAAAATGAAGATCTCACGGCGGATGATCGACGACTTCTTTCTTGAACTTATACTAGTCTTACTTACAACTAACACATTTAACAGTATACCGAGCAATTATTACAGGCAAAAGGAGTACATATTCTCTGAAGGAGAATATGTTTCAGAGAGTCGATGCTCTCGGAAGGAGAGCACCGATTCTCTCTGAGGTAAAGTGTGACTCGAATCGA
>NW_015374874.1:0-202 GCF_001272555.1 Dufourea novaeangliae | reverse complement strand
CAGCCATTGGCTCGGTATTATCCTCGATTTACAAAACTATCGAGGATAACACCGATTACCAGGTCTCACCACGTGGAGGTTGCTGCATGTGGACACCCAAGGAAGATAGATGGAAACACAAGTTCCATCTATCCACCTCTCACAATAATCTTACAAACAACTTAGATATCTAAATACGCTTATACTATAAATATTGAAATCC
>NW_015374873.1:0-1031 GCF_001272555.1 Dufourea novaeangliae | reverse complement strand
GCGAAGTGGATCGTTTATGTCAAAACCTAATTTTATCACTGTGTTGGCTTCTCAGAGGATCTGAAAGAATTCTGAGAGACTTATCAAAGTTTCTGCTACATTATACAATCGTTCGTTGAGCGAAATGTGTAAAACGTTTTTCGATAAAAACAAAATTTCAGTGGAAAGTTCGGTGAAAAATGGCAATTTGCTTGGGTCCTCGACGACCCACATTGTCTACAGAGGGTTAAATAGCTTTCAGGAAGATCTTGAGAAATTGTTAGCGAATGATAATATCATCAAAGAGAATCCCAAAAATGAATGAAATTCTTTTTGTTTATCCAGTTGTACTTAAATAAAATTATAAATATCACCAATAACAACAAGAATATAATCACTACCGTTCCATTAAGGCATATCCGGCAACGAAGAAAGAGTCGCCCCCAATAAAGAAGCCGTAAATCTCTCAATTTCACCAATCAAGAACAACAATAAATGACGAATACAATAAAATCTGGAATTCAGCAGAGAAAAGAATATACAGAATGTAACTTAGGCCTTTTGCAAACCACTACGCGTCAACACCATGAAGAGGACAGAGAAATTTATATTGTCCCAATTAAGGACTGGTCACATCAAAATCACTCACGATTGCATCCTCAATAAGACAGACCCACGGTCCTCCACGTTTTGCAAAAAGCAACCACTGATGGCAAACCACGTATTACACGAATGCAGAAAATTCGAACAACAGAGATGAACCAACGACATAGAAGCACACACGACATTAACATCCAAGGACCACATGGAAAACAATCAAATTCTTCAAGGACTCTGACTTACATGTTAAACATAACGTGTTTTAAGTGGAATCATTTCTAGAATGTGTACTGTCTTGAAAGGGGATGCATGAGACTAAACAGACCTGGCGTCGCATAGTAGCGGGAGACCACGTTGTGCCTTTCGGTTATTGGCGACGTAGAGGATTGTGTGGCGGCACTACCTTCCTTCCTACATTCGCCATCAGAGGTCTACCGAGTTGACACGTTTCC
>NW_015374872.1:0-396 GCF_001272555.1 Dufourea novaeangliae | reverse complement strand
TTTTATAAGGTCGGTGTCTTCTTCTTCATGAACGATCCTATGAAGCATTTCTTCAAGAAGTGGAGGCATTTCCATATAAAGTTCAGTGTCAATTTTGCCATTCAAGTAAGCAGTCGTTACATCCAGTTGCGCGATGTGAAGATCATACTTCGCAGCTAATGCCATCAATAATCGAAGAGATTCGTTTCTCGCTACTGGTGCGAACGTGTCATGAAAATCTATATCTGGTCGTTGGGCGAATCCTTTCGCCACGACTCGTGCCTTCCGACGTTCTAAGCTTCCGTTCGCTTTGTATTTGTTTCAAAGAGCCGTTCTGCATCCTATGACCTTGGGTGTGTCTGGTTTCTTGACAATATTCCAAGTACCGTTTGCGACCAGGGATTTTATTTCCGAATA
>NW_015374871.1:0-325 GCF_001272555.1 Dufourea novaeangliae | reverse complement strand
CTTAAAAGAGCCAGGACCCGAAAATATAAATAAAGTAACGACCGCAACGCGGGACGTAACAATGCCGTGGAGGAATGGGCGGCGAGCGCGGACCTTCGGCTGCTCAACCGGGGGTCTGCGAGCACATGCGTGCGGTGGCAGGGAGAGTCCATAGTGGACCTCTCGTGGGCAACGCCCGCCGCCGCGCGTATCGTGTCGGGGTGGAGGGTGGCGGCGGAGGTGGTCGCATTAAGCGGCCTGGTGGCCGGCTGGCGCTGCCGGTTGCTATTGCGGCGCGTGCAGCGCCGTATGGCCATCCGGGTCGTGAGGGGCTACCGCACCATCT
>NW_015374870.1:0-527 GCF_001272555.1 Dufourea novaeangliae | reverse complement strand
AATCAACGGTAGTAGTATAAACAGAAGTTGATGAAGCGGTGCTGAATGCAACAGAAATTAAATTAGCAGTGATCATAGAACAGAAGATTATCAAGCGGTACGTGGTCCAGCCGACAAAGTACATTCTCCAATCGAAGCAGCGGTACTTGGTTTAGCCGAAGGAGAGGTACTCGGATTAGGCGAAGTAGGGGTATTTGGTATAGACGAAGACGCGGTATTCGATTTAGGTAAAGAGGTAGTACTGGGGCTATTCGAGGAAGTACTCGGTATAATTGAGGAAGAAGTGTTTGGTCCAGCCGAAGTAGAAGCACTTGGTCGAATTGAAGAAGAACTTGGTCTACCCGAAGAAGTAGCACTTGATGTAGGCAAAGAGGCAGTACTTGGTCTATTGGAAGATGTACTTGGTCTACTCGAAGCGGAAGTATCTGGTGTAGGCGAAGTGGCGGTAGTCGGTCCAGTTGAAGAAGCGGTGCTAATTCTAGGCGAAGAAGCGGTATTTGATCGAGGCGAAGAAGTGGTACATAGTT
>NW_015374869.1:0-537 GCF_001272555.1 Dufourea novaeangliae | reverse complement strand
AATCACATATAGTGTATGTATTTGTTACCATTAGCGTGGGACTAAGTAGAGTACAGCCTCCCGTATCGGAACACCCTAATACTCGATATTCTGTTATCTAAACAAAGTGTCTTCCCACAACAGATCAGCCTTCTCCGATCGCAAATATACACAGTGTTTCCGAAATGCTGATACCACCCGAAAATATGTGAATTTACATAGAAAAATAAATCGAAAATTAAGAACATTTTTTCGTACGATGCTTCGTTCTCATTTAAAAAAGGTTCGTACTGCCGATCATCAAAAAATGTTCCAAATATTGTCACTAAAGTGATAAGTAGCGTCTACTGTTTTGAACAAATGCAGTTAGCGAGTTAACAATATTAAAGAGACCCTAACTGTTATAACCACAATTTAAAAAGTGACGGTATAAGAGTTAATATCTTTCTGTTAATGATTTTGGTTACGAATAACCATTATAAATGATTAAAACTTTTGTCGGTTGCACGTAACTATTATCGATGACGAGAATATTATTTTGGTTACCGATAACCATTA
>NW_015374868.1:0-818 GCF_001272555.1 Dufourea novaeangliae | reverse complement strand
ATCGTTGTATATTACGATATCAGCTAAATCTGCAAAACCAAGTTCCTTTAAGAGACCGATTAAGTATATGGCCTGTTTCGTAGCGTCGGTGAGTCCCATGTATTCGGCTTCCGTCGACGATAAAGCGACCGTCCTTTGCTTGCGGGATTCCCAACATATGGCGGCTCCGCCAAGAATAAATGCGGAACCTGTGTATGATCGCCTATCTATAGGGCAGTTCCCCCAATCGGCGTCTACAAATCCAATTAGATTTTTATTTTCCTTTTTGTATAGAAGTCCGTAGTCGATGCTTCCTTTAAGGTATCGAAGGATTCGTTTCGCGGCTGTCCAATGCACCCTTTTGTGTTTACTGTTAAATTGGCTTAAGGCGCTTACCGCATGTGCGATATCCGGACGCGTGCCGATTGCCAAGTATGTTAATGCACCCATAAGTTCCCTGTAGGGCAAGTTGTGAGCGTCCTCTTCGTCATTTTCTTCGACAACGTCTAATTTGCTGCCCACGGCGAGAGGAGTACTTGTTGGCTTGCAGTGTTCCATCCCGAACTTTTGAATTATGTCGCGAATGTAACCGGATTGTGAAAGACGTATACTTCCCCCTTCGCGCTGAAACTCGAATCCTAAACAATATTTTACTTCTCCAAGATGCTTGATCTTGAATGATTCGGAGAGCTTCTTTTTAATTTGTCTCTCCCTGTCTTGATTATTGGTGATAATCAGTATATCGTCGACATAGACTAGAATGAATGTTCTTTCGCTTTTGTCAACGTACACGCATGGATCTGCGTTTGTCGGAGCGAATCCGATACTTCGAAGGATTC
>NW_015374867.1:382-596 GCF_001272555.1 Dufourea novaeangliae | reverse complement strand
TCAGGGAAAAGACCAAGGGTAAAATACAAAGGCTTGTCGCGCTATAAGGGATAAATGATATTACATACACAAAGCAGTACATTAAAAGTATAAAATAAGCAAAATACGAGGACCAGGTTATAAGATTTAATAATGAAACAACGAATGGAGATTCACGTAAGGATCTAAGAATAAGGAAAGTCGTATTAGAACAACAGTAAATTAAAATTACATT
>NW_015374867.1:0-308 GCF_001272555.1 Dufourea novaeangliae | reverse complement strand
GCATTCAATACACACTGTGAAATTAAGATTTAGCGAGAACATCAACAAATAGTACAAAAAGATAATGTATAAACGAGATATAGGTATATTGAAATATTACAGTCGAAAGACAGAAGGAGACAAAGTTACGGTAAACGGAGGAGATAACATGGTTAAAGGAGAAGGGATGCGGAATAGGGATTTAGACAAGGACAAGGATGAAGGAGGGAGCGAGGGTCGGCGCGAGGGATATAAAAGGTAGAGGAAACCATGGCAAAAATATCAGTATTCTTGAGATACTACGAACTCGCAGACGCATACCGTAAAAA
>NW_015374866.1:0-616 GCF_001272555.1 Dufourea novaeangliae | reverse complement strand
AGTCGACGAGATACGGTTCGAAATCGATGGATGATTTCTCAATATCTCGAACATTTCAAGTTCTAGAGAGTTCAGAACGTTACAGTGCATCGCTTCAAAACGCGTTCTACGCGAAATTTCATTTGTATTGAACATCTCTTTCTTTGTGATCTCGGTTCGAATGAAGCCGAGACCTGTGCCTGCCGACCATCATGAAGAAAGGCACAGGCGTCGTCATCGTGCACGGATGTATTTTCACATCCCGCACGGACGAAACACAGCGTGTCCGATCGGACGGAATCCGCCGAAATGCGAGCCGCATTCGACGATCGTGCGAATAGTACATTTTTAAAAACCTTCCACAAACACTGGCGGAGGTGGTTGGGGGTGATTGAGGAAACCACGCGAATATCCCCCATGATATACACTGTATCCATAAATACATGCTATCATCCCTCTCTCCTCCTCCCCCATCGCCGCCCTCCGCGGTTCTCCCGTGAATTGAACACTCGTAAAGAGTGCGCAGCGTCTTTTTCTTTACCGATTTTAAACGGACTACACACGCACACGGCCAGCTCTAGCTGGTCTTTCGTCCCAAATTTCGTACCGCACAGGCAGAAATACGGGTGTGATCAGA
>NW_015374865.1:0-1619 GCF_001272555.1 Dufourea novaeangliae | reverse complement strand
AAAAAAAAAGAAGGGACGCGACGGAATTCGTCGATGGGGTGCATTATTAAAAGAATGGAATTTTCCGTCCGGTGGAGTGTAAAACGTCGGGATTATTACTGATTCTTGTAATTAAGTTACATTACGAAATTATTGCTATACGACAGTTCCTTTGTATATTGTACCCTTATCGATTGAAAATGGTTTTGCACCCTTGGAGAAAAAGAAAAGTTACGACATATTCTGACGGCGTGTATTAGAAACCGAATGGAATTTTCTGTCTGGTGGAGTGTAAAACTTCGGGATTATTACTGATTCTTGTAAATAAATTATATTGCAAAATTATTGCTATACAACAATTCGTTCGTATGTCATGCCCTTGTCGATCGAGAATGATTTTGCTTGAAATACAATTGAATGTCAATTGAAATGATTATTAAGACGAAACAGAGATAAATAACCAATATTGGGACGCTGTGATGAAAATTCTTGTTAAAACGTGTATGCAGTTTATACGAATAGGTTAATATACATGTCTGAGTGTTTGATTATGGCCAATGAGGTAGCGGAACTTCCGAGCACAAGCGAGTTAGAGTCGTTACGTAAGCGAAGCAAACGACACGCAGACGGCGGCTGCATAAATGACAGAATGTGAAGAAAAAAACATTTCTGGCGAATAAATAATATAATAGCTCGTAAAGTATCATCACGGATAGATAAAACTGATTGTCTGGATGAAGCTTCCCATAAGAAAAGAACAAATCAAACAAGAAAAATCGCACCCATTTTCCGAATTCCCCAAAGGAACTCCGACCGATCAGGCGCGATCAGAACTGTAACATTCGCATCTGAAAACGGGGGAACGATTACTACCTTTTTCAATGAGAACCGCCACGTCGGGTAACAGAAATAAAATCTGCCAATAAAGTGTGGCAGATAAAAGAGTATCCGACCGTAAGGTATCCACAAGAGATCGCGATTACTGGTTTCACAGAGGGGCCGGGAAGGGGGCGGGAGGCGGTGATCGTTTTAAGGCTTCTCCCTCTCGGATCATCGGACGATCCAGATTCGAGCGTTGCTGAAGCGATGTCGTAACGATGACCTGCCGCTCGCGGACCTTGAAAACGAAGCTTAAACGACCCGTGACACGGCTGCATTCTAACGAGACCCGGTGCTGGGAAAATCCATCAGGAGAGGAAAAAAAAAACTACAGAAAAGACGCTCGAGGATATAACGTCGCTGGGACCTTTACCCTGCCCTTCGACCCCGATGGCAACGACCGAACGGCGAAAAATCGAACCGATCGTTGACGGAGAGAACGCTTTCTACCCAGACTCGGTTCACACGGAATATCCGAAAATTTCACGACACCGAGATATACGATTTTTTGTTGTTGCTTACTTTAAACGTCTAAAATCTAGGCTCTTCTTCGACCCCTTGTGTTCCACGTCGATCGAAAAGATACGCACGCTTTGGTAACCTCGTATCGTCGGGGCTACCGGGAAAGTGTGTACAGTCGTTCGTCGAGGATCAGCCTTTATGAAATATTTATGGTGAGGGGCAAATTCGACGTAAACGATAGAGAGACGGTTGGGAACGAAATTCTGCAGGGGGTGTTTGCACGATGTGCTCGATTATCG
>NW_015374864.1:0-1230 GCF_001272555.1 Dufourea novaeangliae | reverse complement strand
TCTTCGTCTGAAGACGATTCCGATATTTGGTGCCTATTTTCTTTACTATTTCTTTTTTGGTTGATCCCTTTCTTCCTTCCTTTCCCTTTTCCTTTTTGGGAGATAGTAGAAATCTTTGCTTTCTTTTCCTGGCGTAAAGCTCGTTTCCGTTCCAAATTAGTTTTCTTTTTTCTTTCCTCTTCCAATTGATTTTTGTAGGGAATGCTAGTTAGTATTGATGCGTTACCTCGTACTCTCCTAGAGTGACTTCTTTTCCCTGATATTCTTGGCATTGGTTGAATATTGCTTGGAGTGAAATTAGCGAAAGAAGTTGATGGAATCGGTGACATGGGATTATGCATAGTTATTGTGGAGGGTGAAGTTGTAATGATAGAGAGCGATGGTGAATTATTTTGTTCTGCATATGTGGGTGATGGTGTAGCTTGACGAGATAGTTGCATAATTGTATCCTGCGGGAAGGAATGGAAAGCAATAGGTAAAGCCGGAGGCTGTATCGTATTAGATACTGAACCAATATAAGGAGTTGGTTTTGAAGTGTCAGATTCCATAGACTGTTCAGTCGTTTCAGCAGCAATGAAGTCGACATTAGAGAAAACATCGGGGTTATACGGAAATATACCACATTTTGAAAATCCATTAATGGCATTTAAAGGAACTGCAGCTTTCAGGTAAGATTCAGAAAAAATTTTGCTTATTTGGAAAACTGTGACCACTCTTCCAGGATTATTATTCATCCACTTCTCTAAAGCCTGGTTATGGTATACGCTTAATGGATACATCACCCCAACGTCCAGCGGTTGGAGTTTGTGTGTGCAGTGTGGTGGCAGACATAAAATAGTGGCATTATGTTGTCTTGCTTTTAATATGACGCCTAAGTTTTTGGTGTGTGAAAGGTGACCGTCCAATATTAAAAGTGCGGGATCTTCGGCAGACGGTTTTGCGTGGGTCAAAAAATGTTCAAACCACTGTGCGAACACTTCCAATTTCATCCAGCCTGACGCATTGCATGCATAAGCAGACCCTGGAGGTGCACCATCCATTAGTTCAGTTTTCATCCGAACTCTGCGAAAAATTAGCATTGGTGGTATGAAGTTGCCAGAAGCTGACATGCACAGAACTGCAGTTGTTGTATCGCCTCTTTCAGATGACGTTACTCTTGCTACCTGCTTACGACCCGTTTTTGCGAACACTTTTGTATTTTTCGTAGGAACAGTGCTTAAACTAGTCTCA
>NW_015374863.1:0-1159 GCF_001272555.1 Dufourea novaeangliae | reverse complement strand
TGCGACCACGTAAGTAGATAATAAAAATTAATAAAAATATGTCAGATACAAGGGTCGAGTGCAAACGAAAGTGTTCTTAATATTTAATTAGCAGTTCTTTAATTTAAGTACTTCTTTTCGTTGCCATTCCACTAATAATGCTTGCTTCAAGTGTATTTTATCGGTGACAGCGTGCTTTCTTATCCGTTATGACCTACCATTATTAGAATTTCTATATATTTTTTTAACTTAATGAAATTACATAAGTTCTAACTAAATTTCCTTTATTTCATATGTAGTCTTAAAAAATGTTTTTATTAAAGTGCAGACGATAAGGTTTCATGTCTCACCTAAATAAATTTACCATACTTCCTTAATGAGTTATATTGTTACATAAGATTCACACTGCAATGTACACGCAGGTTATTACATGTAACCATTAATCAGTGTTCGAGACAGACTTTGTCTAATACAACCTGTGAAAGTGTTCCACATTTTCATTAGCACCCTGTAAAGTTATATGTAAAATACTGTATTTAGCATAACATGAAACAGGAAATGTGATGCAAAGTACAGGACTACATAGTTCGTATGAAACGTCACATTTTCTACATATTACAGCCAGTGTCCCAATATTTATGAGCAGAAGTTTACGTGTGTACATACGCCGTAAAACAAACCATTTAACAGCTTCCGAAAGTGATCCCCGCGATGGCGCCGAGTAGCAAAAGACCCGCCGCGGCGCGCTGCGCGTTTGACACCGACGGGAACGTGGGGTGATTCGAGGCGGAACGCGGCGCGAGGCCTAAATCAAACCGGAGCCATTCGGTCAAAGAGAAATGGCGAATATAAAATATCGGCGAAAGATACAGAGGGAGAGTCGGAATTGCCGGGTACGAGCGTGCCCAGGCGTTGGAGTTCGCGCGACTTCGTGGCGTAACCAAGATATACGAGCACTTTTCCCCAAAAAAGTGTTAAGGAATTATGCTTCGCGGAGTAAATGAGATGTGTCTGCACTGGGACATAGATCACCGGCACGCTATCCATTCTCACCACCGTGGAAATAAATACGATCTTCTTCGCGGAAAGAGGCTGCCGTTGGTGGGGCGTGTTAGAGAGAAAGAAGACGAAGATGAGGTGAAGAAGGAAGAGGACGGTGACGGGAAGAGAATGAGGTGGA
>NW_015374862.1:0-545 GCF_001272555.1 Dufourea novaeangliae | reverse complement strand
TCGATGCGATCGACCACGTCCGTGCCCTCGCGGACCTGGCGGTCTCCCGGGGGGGGGGGGGGCGTTGGCTGTAAGCATGGATATAGCCAACGCGTTCAACACCCTCCCTGGGACGCGATACGCGGGGCGCTCCGGGAGTACGGAGTGCCGCCGTATCTGCGAGCCGTTGTCCGGGACTACCTCGCGGACCGGGAGATAGAGTACCCCGCCCAAGGGGGAAGGCTGGTGCGCAGTGCCGGGGAGTGCCCCAGGGATCCGTTTTAGGACCATTCCTATGGAACCTGGGGTATGACTCGGCGTTGCGCGGGCTCCTCCCCCCCGGTGTGCGTGTCGTCTGTTATGCGGACGACATGCTGATCATCGGGATGGGGAGGGACGGGACCAGGGTCTGCCGCATGGTGGAGGTCGCCGTGGCCGGGGTGGCCAGGAGGATCCCGGCGCTGGGGCTGCGGATATCGCCGCCCAAGACAGAGGTGGTCTTGTTCCATGGACTGCCTCTGTCGCGGCGAGCGCCCCAGCCCTGGATCCGGGTGGGCGACGTGGCC
>NW_015374861.1:389-902 GCF_001272555.1 Dufourea novaeangliae | reverse complement strand
CCAGCGCTAACGATTACTATCACTTTTTGAAGGATTTAGGGAAATCAATTTTTGGGTAAATTTTCGTATTTTTTGTAATGACCCCCCATAAAAATTTGAAAAGTATGGCAAAAAAACATAATTTCCATTTTTGAACACATTTTAATTGTAAATGTAATTACGAGCTCAGCGAGGTATGACATTCCGTATTCAGACAAATATTTATAAAGTTGTGGCAAAAAAAAACTGATTATTTGATGACCGAAATTTGGAAAAACGGATTTTGCCAAAAAGTTGATATTTACAAACGGAATTTTCGTCATTACTCGGCTAAAATGGTCATATAGATGTAAGAATAACGGTTTTTAACAGCTTATTACCAGCGCTAACGATTACTATCACTTTTTGAAGGATTTAGGGAAATCAATTTTTGGGTCAAATTTCGTATTTTTTGTAATGACCCCCCATAAAAATTTGCAAAGTATGGCAAAAAAAATAATTTTCATTTTTGAACACGGTTTGATTGTAAATGTA
>NW_015374861.1:0-218 GCF_001272555.1 Dufourea novaeangliae | reverse complement strand
GAATTTTCGTCATTACTCGGCTAAAATGGTCATATAGATGTAAGAATAACGGTTTTTAACAGCTTATTACCAGCGCTAACGATTACTATCACTTTTTGAAGGATTTAGAGAAATCAATTTTTGGGTCAAATTTCGTATTTTTTAACAGCTTTTTGCCAGCGCTAACGATTACTATCACTTTTTGAAGGATTTAGGGAAATCAATTTTTGGGTAAATTT
>NW_015374860.1:0-578 GCF_001272555.1 Dufourea novaeangliae | reverse complement strand
CCCTGAAGGCCCCGCTCGCGACGGGGTCCTTGGACCCCACATAGACCTTTGAAGGCCCCGCTCTCAGCGGGGTCATTGGACCCCACATCGACGCCTGAACGCCCCGCTCGCGTCGGGGTCATTGGACCCCAAATCGACCCCTGAAGGCCCCGCTCGCGACGGGGTCATTGGACCCCACATCGACCCCTGAACGCCCCGCTCGCGTCGGGGTCCTTGGACCCCACATCGACCCCTGAAGGCCCCGCTCGCGACGGGGTCCTTGGACCCCACATAGACCTTTGAAGGCACCGCTCGCGGCGGGGGCTTTGGACCCCACATCGACCCCTGAAGGCCCCGCTCGCGGCGGGGTCTTTGGACCCCCCATCGACCTTTGAAGGCACTGCTCGCGGCGGGGTCTTTGGACCCCACATCGACCTTTGAAGGCACTGCTCGCGGCGGGGTCTTTGGACCCCACATCGACCTTTGAAGTCACCGCTCGCGGCGGGGTCATTGGACCCCACATCGACCCCTGAAAGCCCCGCTCGCGTCGGGGTCTTTGGACCCCACATCGACCTTTGAAGGCCCCGCTCGCGGCGGGG
>NW_015374859.1:2102-2624 GCF_001272555.1 Dufourea novaeangliae | reverse complement strand
ATATTCAAATTTATTGTAACATTTAGTAAGAGCATTGTTAAATATTCATCTAATAGTTCATACTCACTCATCGCACTACGATATTTCATGTCTTCTATAATAATCATTACCAATATTGTCATTTATTTCTACTGCTACTAACAAATTGGTTACAAATGAAGTACTATTGTATCATTACTACCACCATTATTATTGTAATCACGCCTCACGACGATTTCATTTAAATGTAAGTCATTCTCATCCCCAAAAATATGCCGGAGGGGCGGCGGCATGGCGGAGGAGGCGCGGGGGCGTGAGGGCCGGAAAGGCCGATGGCTCGGGGGGAGGGGGTACTGTCGGAGTTGCGGGGCAGCGGCCGGCGGCCCCTCCCTCCTCCTCCTCCTCTGACTCTCGTGCGGCGCAGCGCCAGCAGCCGCGAGAGCCTGCGAGTGCTCGGCGGCCCGAAGACGCCCCGGCCACTTGGTCGGAGGTCGTCTGCCGCAAAGAGCGCCGCAGGCGGGCCGGGGCCGCGGCGCCCCCGCC
>NW_015374859.1:0-361 GCF_001272555.1 Dufourea novaeangliae | reverse complement strand
CGCCATTGCCGAGCTTCGTTGCACGTGCAACGCGGCGCGGCGTCGCTTCGCCCGGGCCCGTCGTAGACGGAACCGTGACCCGGCGGTGGAGGCCTCGCTGTATGAGGTCTACCGCCGGACGAGGGTGGTGCTGCAGGCGGCCATCAGGAGGGCCAAGGCGGGAGCCTGGGACGAGCTCCTCGGGACTCTTGATGGTGACCCATGGGGGCGCCCGTACCGCATCGTCTTTGGGCGATTGCGGCCTGCGGCCCCACCGGTCACCGAGAGTCTGGACCCCCCCGTGCACGAGCGGGCGGTAGGCGCCCTCTTCCCGGACGATCCGGAGGAGGGTCGCCGGCCGCCCGAGCCGGCGGACCCCGTG
>NW_015374858.1:0-616 GCF_001272555.1 Dufourea novaeangliae | reverse complement strand
TTACAAAGTGAAATGATAAAATAATTAAAAATAAAAAGTAAAACCGCCGCATTGGGATCCGAATAGGGTCTCTAGACTGTTGCTCACGCGTTAGGCTGCGGGGCATCGCGTCGAGAACGTGAATTTTCGTCGCAGTCGTATTCGAACAGAATTTCCAAGGCAAGCAGTGATGCCAGAATCGTGAGTCGCTTTCCCCCACTCTTTTCTAAATATAGCTCACCGTCTCTCGAACGGCCTGCGCACATGGATAGGGCTGGGATATACTTGTGTGTGTGTGCTAGCACGGCGGACATAAAGTGGGGGTAGCCAGGACGTCAGCACAAGAAATGATTTCTGCGCACGCGCTCTGGTTGTTGGGAGTCGCGTTGGTAACGTTAACACCCGAACGGGCCAGCTCACACGGATAGAAGCAAAGTATGCTTGTGTGGCAGAAACTGTGGAATAAAGTGGGGGTAGCCAGGACGTCGTGGTGGTGGAACCAAGTTCCACGATTCTGGCATCACTGCACTGCACTGCACACAGCAAGTGACAGCGAGCGTGTTAGGTACCTGCAGGCACTGATGCCAGAATCGTGGGTAAACCGCGCGAGCGCTTACCCTCTCCATGCCTCCCGTGG
>NW_015374857.1:0-1869 GCF_001272555.1 Dufourea novaeangliae | reverse complement strand
GTATTCATTGGCCGGAGCAAGACTGTTATAAAAACATATATTAATATATAAACTTCATATTCACAAGTCATACATATTTTCATGCACTCAACATCGAAATTGTTTGAAACTTACAGTGATCAGGAGAAGTTCTTTACAATTCCGTGATTAGTATCTAGTATCTAAGAATGCATGAAAAACATAAAAAATTATACATATAAAAAGTGGGTGCCAATTAGATTGTAAATATTAAATATTAAATATTAAATATTTTCTCAACCTCTCTGAATACAAAACCATTTCGATACTTTTTCTGGGTGGTTTCTTTTTCATAAATGTCTGCAGAATCCGATACGGTGTAGCGAATTGATGCTGGATAAAGAACTTGTCGTAAAAATACAGAAATAGTGCGTAGAAAATACTCGCAGCGACTCTTTTTTAAACTTTCACATCTATTTATAACTATTTGGAATTACAAAATTTAATAACTGTATATGTATACTAATATAATCAGGAAACTCTCCTCTGTCTTTGAGAAGTCAAACTGAACTTTCTAGCGCTTTTACATTTCACGTAATGCTCTATTTTTGCCCGAAATCGTCCGTTTTTACAAAAATTCGTGTTTATCAATAACTGAGGGTGATAGAGCAATTCTGCTTGCGGATTCGTGTTTAGTACGAGATATTCTACAAGGATCATCCAGTGGATATTGCAAAACAGACCCAAGTTTAAAATTTGTTCGACATTGTAATCGACGTTCTACCCCTGATAACATGTGACGCCCGATGACGCCTTGAGGGCGGCTTGAGGACGCCTTAGACATAAAATAGACGTCCAGTTTACGGCTATTTTAGGTGTAAGTCGTCTTTAAGGCGTCTGGGGGTACTGTACTAATGTTACTGAACTCGCAAATTTACGTACAGAGGGTAAAAAAAAGTACTCGTACACCCTTTAAAACAGAACGATTCTTTCTCAACAAAAACAAGCAAATTTTCAACATTTTGTTACATCATTTAGTATACTAATCCTTATTCTAAGTTCACAAAGAAACTGGAATACTTTTTTGACCTACTACAGTATGTTTCCAGGCGATTGGGACTGTTCACCTAAAGTACTATTATACAGAAGCACTGAGTAGTTGTGGACTGGCCCAGTTACACTATTAGACATAGTGGCAGTTCTGATTTATAGTTGCTTTTAACGAAGGCAGAAACGCGGGTCAATGTAGCCTATTACGGTTAACGCTTTGTGAAGTAAGTCGCACTCCGGGAATGCGGCCAAAATGATGATTGTCATTTAATAAACTTATTAAGTGGAAACGACGCATCTCGGTATCGGGACTGGTCTCACAGACGTGGCTAATAAAAATAAGAAAGAAGGACGAACTGGGTCGATGGACTATTTGCGTATTCTGTGAATTGGAAATGCAATAGAAATGGGAACGAAATAGGTTCGTTAGAGTTCTATGAATCTTATACATATATTGAACATGCATATTCGTAGACTTCTTACCAGAATCGATTTTTAACAAAATTATAATATCGATAAAATAGTGTAAAGTGGCCTCGGTTATGCAAATTATGCGAGCCGTTTTTTTTTTTAAGTGATAGAATTCCAATTATGAGTTAAAGCTAATTTCAGTTATACATGGATGTCATCTTCTTATGTTTATGTTTATAATACTAAATTCAATACAGTACAATAGTCAGGATAGATGTAAGTCCATTGATAACAATAAACCAAATTTTTCAACACTTTCTACGAATCTAAATTAATAAATAATATATGTATATCTACACGATTGTGTATACATTCATTTTGTTCGGATTGTTTTTTTATTAATCTTATTCGAATAAAATTCTCGAAAATATATATACCTATCAAATTAAT
>NW_015374856.1:0-387 GCF_001272555.1 Dufourea novaeangliae | reverse complement strand
GTTGTATCTAATGCAAAACGAAGAAGAATCATGCCCGTTTAGCGGTGTAAATACGATTGAAATCTTTTGCAATTAGGGTTGTCGCCCATAAGGGGCTACGGTAATACAGGCATAACTAATTTTACTAATTCAGGGGTTCTGCACTATTGGGTCCATGCGTTAAGTCCTGAGGAACAATTTGAGACTAATGACGTTCATTTTAAGTGCTTAATTACTGAGATATTTGCATTTTTCCATCATTAGAAATTTTCACTCACCTGTCGATATAATTTGGCTAGAGTTTGAGGGAATTGCCACGGGTGGCGCCACCGGTCGAAAAAAATCGTGTTATTAAAAAATTAAATGCGATTTTAACAGTGTTCTGGTCGTTTATTGTTATTTTCAATG
>NW_015374855.1:0-319 GCF_001272555.1 Dufourea novaeangliae | reverse complement strand
AGGTCCATCGTAGACGTCGTCGAATACGTTGTCATACGTTATTTCATTATGTCAAAAGAGTCTTTTGAAAAGAGGTAGTTAAGAATTTCAGGGGATTTGAAAGATGTGCTTAGGTGCTCGAAAAAACAATATACTGCTAATAGTGATCCGCTATAGACTTTACAAAGGACCTGTTAAAGGTAACCGTGCGCCCAGTTCCAGGTAAGCGAGCAGCTCGCGCGGCGTTTACGATCGGCCGAATCGTACCAATTGCACTCTTTATTACTTGAAATGAGGTCTAAAAAGATTATCGATAGGTCTCGTACCCGTCTCAGTGGTG
>NW_015374854.1:0-942 GCF_001272555.1 Dufourea novaeangliae | reverse complement strand
TATTTTGTGGAAGGCCGCTATGAGGCCAAAATCAGCTGAAGAAATAGAGAGGATTATTGGCCATACCTTAAAAAGACCTTGCGAGACTAGGTGGAATTCCTTCTATGATTCCCTAACACAAATAATAGAAAATGAAAACAAAATTATTGAAGTAGCAAGAGTTTTAGGAATCAAAAATATATTAAGAGAAAATGACTTCCTATACATAAAAGAACATTTAAGTGGTACGTCACCGATAGCAAGAGCAATAGATATTTTGCAAGGAGAAAACGATATCTTTTACGGGATATTACTACCTTGCCTATTGTCTCTTCAACGAAAGTTGAAAGATTTAACAGAACACACGTGGACATTTTGTGGGCCTCTGAGTGCATGCCTCCTTGCTAGTTTAGAAAATAGATTTACAAATTATTTCAATTTCAATACACCGGAGGCAAATAATGTTGCACTTGCGGCATTGACACATCCGCAATTTAAAAACCGGTGGTTCCCGTGTATAGAAGAATTTTATCGTATTGAAATCATGGAACTGTTCAAGAAAACGATCACACAGGAACTAAAAAATGACAACTCTTCGGTCACAGCCATGCCCACAGCCACAACATCATCAACACATGATGATTTTTTTGATTTCGATGACAATCCAACGGATCAAATTATAGACTACGCATCAAAAGCATCATTGCATGTCAGTAAATTGTTGCCTAATTGGTAAATACATGTATTTTTTTCAAGTTAATATAATGCAGTATGTATGTTATTAATTTTAAAAAATTTTGTTTTACAGATACTACATTTCTTGGAAGAAAGAGATAAAGATTGGAAAATTTTAGACAAGTACCCGGAAGTAAATAAAATCTTTTTTAAATATAATATACAACTGCCGTCGTCTGCATCAGTAGAAAGATTGTTTTCATATGCGACGATCACCAATTCACCGAA
>NW_015374853.1:0-281 GCF_001272555.1 Dufourea novaeangliae | reverse complement strand
ATCCGAGTGGGGGGCATGAACACTAGGCCGTGTCCATGGCCTCCCCCGGCCGGATCCTCCCTCCTCATCGACCGGCGCCTGCGCCAGCCGATCCCCCCAGGGCTGCACATCAGCCGCACCCGGCGTCACCGCCGCACCCCTGCCCGGCACCGCCGTGGCCCCGCCCTGTGTCGCCGCCCCCGTGCCCGGCACCGCCGCAGTCCCGCCCCGTCTGCTCTGCCGCGACGGCGGAGGCGCGCAGCCCTTTCCCCCCAAACGGTGCCCGGCCGGCCGACCAAGGT
>NW_015374852.1:0-303 GCF_001272555.1 Dufourea novaeangliae | reverse complement strand
AATGTTACAAAATTTGAACCACAATACTTTGAGACATTCAAATTGGAAATGTTTATGATTTACGTATCTTGGTCCTGGAATTGTATTAAAATAGATTATAGATAATTTCTCATGGCTTTCCATATGAGATTATTGTATTTGCATTTATATACAGTTTTTGGTGTAAATTTGATTAATACAAGCTGCATAGTTTATCGTGCATTTTATCAAAGCATACATAAATAATGCCACTTTGGTACTTGTAATGATTTTATGAATATGTAGAAAAGCGGGACATTGATTAAGTAAAAAAACAAACATGAT
>NW_015374851.1:0-571 GCF_001272555.1 Dufourea novaeangliae | reverse complement strand
ATTGATTATATCAGCGCTTCGATCGATTCGGAGTTGGCCCCAAAGGAGTCTCCCCCCTTAACCCTCGGAGCACGGTCCCTGGGTCCCTGGGTCACGCGTTCGTGAAAGCGACATACACACAGTGACAGAGTCAGGAGTGGGGATGTTATATCCGGTTAGGAACATTAACTCTTTTCCTTGCACATTTTTACTATATTACTACGCAACACGAAGACCGAGCGAAAATCGTCAAATCAGCGACACGTCAAGCTACGCGCGTAGTCGAGAATCCTCGTAATGTAGGCCGACGAGACGTTGACCGACGGGACGTTGTACGGACCGGACGGATCAGCAATATCGAAACACCGCCACGACGACTCGAGGATTCCCTGACGAACAATAGCTTGTTGCTACCCCGTATCTTCCACGTTCTTCAATAAAGGAAGGGGGAAAAACACTATAAAAGCAATTGTCCAAACCGGGCAAAGGGGCCTGATTGTAATTCGTTCTTGTTAGACGGTGCTTCGTCTACCTTTCTTCGCGCGTAACGGCGAGCTGAGCGACAGCGGTCACTCAGCTGTTCAGTATCGGG
>NW_015374850.1:0-1481 GCF_001272555.1 Dufourea novaeangliae | reverse complement strand
GCCATTTAAAATGAATTCTTTAGTATATCTTCTTACTATCTTTTCAATGCAGTCTTTGGATGTTGCAGTTCGCAGGCAATTCTGTCCTCGCTGGTGGTGAGCAACAGTTTGGCCCTTTGAAAATTCTGGGAGAGTACGAATCGTTCTTTGATGCAGTCTGTGTATCGATCATAACTCGCAGGTGTAATAGTTTCATCGATCTTACGGTACATCGAGCTTTATTTTGGGAGGGTTCCTCAGAAGGATTGTCTTTATTAAACGTTAAGATGTGAAGTTCTGCCGTATGTGGGTGAAAGGAAAGCTTTCTGATGCGTCTCGCGCGAATAGACTCCTGAAAGACCACTCGGATCGAGGTACAGAATATTGTTTAACGGTTAACTGGTTTTTTCTTATTTGATTTTATTGTTACTGGTAGCATCTTGTGCTTACCTTGGAGAATAATTTAGACGCTTCTGCTAGTGAGAAAGAAGAAACGTATATTGAAGTGTGGAAATTCGTATTAGGAGGATATGCTTCGCGGTTCGTTTCAGACTGCGTGTGAAGTATAAAATGTGATCGTATTTATACAGTGCGTTTCGTGAATATATCAAGTCCACGTGAAACTCATTTTATTTCGATTAGGACGTTTATTAACTTGTATTTTGTAATTTATTGGGTTGTCATTATTTCGGACGATTTGAAACATTCTTTTTCTTATACTGTTAATGTCGTTTTTTATATTTTCCTTGATATAGTCGTACGTTTATATAATCGTCATTTTTAGTGCATTCACGGTTTGAAATAAATGATTATTAGAACATGTACGTTGTATTAAGATGCTCCATACATTGTCAATGGGATTTATATCTGGGGAACGCGTGAAGTTGTCGAAAGGATACGGTATCGCTAGTCTGTGAGAAGCACGTATAATTACTTCATATTGGCGATTTATTAACTACACAGTTATAAGTTGAATAAATATCTAGTATACATATTTTTTAGTTCTTTGAAATGGTTTTAGTCGCTGACCGCTAGATGGCCGAATGCACTTTTACTTTCTCACAAGCAAAAATGCATTCGCATAATATATGTATACCAATGCAGCGTGGGAAATCTATGCAATACTCAAAATATGAAACATTTCCATATTTAATTTTTGTGGTCGTTTGTCATAACAACAGGCATTTGGTTAACATCAATCATAATACATACTTTCTTTAAACACTTTCAGGTAAAAAAGCGTTTCTGTTACCGAAATTAATATTATTCCGAATTTCGTGAAGCAGTGATAAGTATGAATTTGTATCAGTTTCTGTTTGTACTTGATTCGTGGTGCTATACAATCGACATTGATGCACGAGTAAAATGCAGTTAGTGTATCTATTTTATCTACTTGCACAAACACATCAATACACATTTGTTATTAATCAAAGGAAGTCTTCATGTTCCAGTACAAGTTGTTCTGATGTTTATAATGTCATTGTTAAATTAGTTTACCGTGT
>NW_015374849.1:0-620 GCF_001272555.1 Dufourea novaeangliae | reverse complement strand
CCTATGCATGATTTCAAACCTTGCCAAGGTCTTGGAGCGTTCCATAAAAGAAAGAATATTAGAACAAACTGACTTCGAGGGCAACCAGTACGGTTTTCGCAAAGGTAAGGCGACAGTGCATGCACTTAAGAGTGTCATGCATCACTGGAATGATGCCAAAATCAAGAACCTGCATTGCGTGCTGGTTGCCCTTGATGTCAGGAATGCTTTCAACTCCATTAGAGTTGAGAGTATCCTAGACGCTATAACTAAACGCGGTTTTTAGCCCTAAACTCCTAGGTATATTAAAAGACTATATATTAAATAGAAAGATCACCTTCCAGGCCGATGGTACCTGGTATGAGAAGAATGTATACGCGGGGGTTCCACAGGGATCCATTTTGGGTCCCATACTGTGGAACCTCGTTTATGATTCGCTCCTTAGGATAAGCTTACCTGCAGGGACATTTGTTATAGGGTATGCGGACGACGTGGCTCTAATTACACAAGGTAAAGACTCCACAGAAATAATAAAAAAAATTAACAGTGCTATAAAAAACATAGAAAGGTGGTTCAAAATGGAGGATATGAGACTGGCGGGCGACAAAACTGAATTTATTTTACTAACAGGTAGGAAGCAA
>NW_015374848.1:0-644 GCF_001272555.1 Dufourea novaeangliae | reverse complement strand
CCCACGTTCCACAGTAGGGGTCCAAGAACGGACCCCTGGGGCACGCCTCGGTTGACTCTCCGCCGCACGATTGCGCCACCCCGGCCGGGGTACTCGATCACCCTGTCCGACAGGTAGTCCCGCAGCACGATCCGGAGATACGGAGGCACCCTGTGTTCTCGGAGCGCCTCCCGGATCGTGTCCCAGCGGATGGTGTTAAAGACGTTGGCGATATCTAAACTGATCTCCAACGCCACACCACCGCGGAAAACTGCCCGATCCGCGAGGGAACGCACGTGGTCTATCGCGTCTAGCGTAGACCGTCCCCCGCGGAAACCGTATTGGCAGTCCGCCAAACCAGGACCACCGTCGGACATGCCCCTCGACAGGCCGGCAGCAAGCACGCGCTCGAAGAGCTTGCCCGCCTCGTCGAGGAGGCATATCGGCCGGTACGCGGAAGGAGAGTCCGCGGGCTTTCCTTTCTTCAGGACGAGGACCATCCGGTCCCGCTTCCGGGGCAGCGGGACCCGCCCCGACATGATGCAGCTGTCAAACAGACGTACGAGTAGAGGCCCGAGGACGCGTGAGGCCAAACTCATCGTCCGCCCGGGGATGCCGTCAGGCCCCGGAGCCTTATTGGCCCCGAGGCGCTTGACGGCCGCCGC
>NW_015374847.1:0-505 GCF_001272555.1 Dufourea novaeangliae | reverse complement strand
AAGGTTGTTTTAGACACCGAGATTTCGCACTGTTTCGGATTTAATTTCGAAGAGACATTTTGGATCTGAAATTGTGGTTGGTACGAATCTATAAACGTATCGAATTTTACTTCTCTATTTTCTTTGACAGAATGAACGGTGGTACTTTGTTCGTTCGAGACATTTTCGATCGTTATTCCAGATTCGTCTGGTTCGGCGAAGACCATGGTCGATTGTGGTACCTCTAACAAATCCGTTGGAGGAGGTAAAAACCATGAGACACGTTTTTTTAGGAGGTTGGATTTTCGTGTTACGGGTCGAGTCTTCGTTGTTTGACGGTTCTGCCTGGTCCAGACTTCGAAGAAACGTGATTTCTTCCGTGGTGAATCGTGGTGGAAGATTGTTATTACTCTCTTGATTCTGTTGAACATTTCCCGGTCGGGTAACGTCTTCTGTACTGTCAAATTCTGGTTCACCTACGTGTGCTGTTTCTATGCAAGTGGAATTTGCGTCAGGTGCGTTACCC
>NW_015374846.1:0-385 GCF_001272555.1 Dufourea novaeangliae | reverse complement strand
GTCGAAGGGTTGAGACACCAGGGCCGACGGCTCGCTCGCGAAAAGTGGCGGCGCCAGCTGTATAACAGCGGCGCCGCCCGGTAACGAGGCGTGGGCGCGGTCCTGCCCGTCCTTGATGGATGGCTGAACCGTCGGCACGGCAGGCTATCCTACCGGCTCACGCAGGTGCTCACCGGGCACGTATGCTTCGGGGGGTACCTGCAGAGGGTTGGAGCCGAGGCGACGGCAGAGTGCCACCAGTGCAGCGCGGAGGTTGACTCCGCGCAGCACGTGTTGGAGAAGTGCCCGGCCTTTGCCTGGGAGAGGCGGGCGCTCCGTTTACAGATAGGGGCAGACCTCTCGCTCCCGGCCGTGGTTGCGGCCATGGTGGGGAGCGAGAGGTCGT
>NW_015374845.1:0-1170 GCF_001272555.1 Dufourea novaeangliae | reverse complement strand
TTTGAAAAAAATGTACCAGAACATGTACCTACGCCCATCAAGAAGCAAGGCCCAGCGATCACATCCCGCGCGTATGCGATGAAATATTCAAGGGGAGCCAGTCCTTTTGTGCAGAACCCGTGTACCGATCCAGGAATAAAGACATCCGTTGAACCGACGGAAACATGTATTTCCATCGGAGGAACCGTGTGACACGGGCCATTATAATACCGTCGATTAAATCGTAGTCAGGTTCAGGAGTCGGGCAAGCCCGTGGAACAAGCGTAATGAGTCTATTCCGAGGCACCCCTTGAACGTATTCCGGCTACGACGGCGAGAACTTACCCCTGCCGAGCGCATAATGTCGACCGAAATCGTTCGAGACACGATAACATCTCAACGGTCGCAGGCATGAGCGCGCATAGGAGGTGCCTTCTCTCCTTCTGTGTATAGATGCTTCGATGCCGGCGAATGGAGAGTAAAAAAAAAGCGGCGGTAGTAAAAAGGAGCGCGCCAACAATAGTCAAGTGTCGTGATTTCTGCTCGACGAGGGGGGTACGTGCCTTCCATCCAGTCTTAATTAACCTCCGTTCCCACGTGACTCCTTACCCCCGAAGGAGGGGTTAGTTTTACGTCCCAACGTACTTTTGCTGCGCTCCGTTAAACATCGACGGAGAATAACATCCCCGGCGAATCACTTGTTATCGCGTCACCTGCATCTCCTCCCTTTGCCACCGGTGGCCTTGGCTACCGCGTTCGGTTAGAAGTCAACGAGTATAGGGGTTCTTTAAGTTTTTTTCTTTCTTTGATCGTTGGAGACTTTGAGAGGGTTGAAATTTTTAGCGAGGTGATTCTTGGGCCAAATTTTTGTAGTCAATTTAGTTGCATACTTTCGCGTTCGAATTTCCATTGGGCAATGGAATGGATATTAGTATCAATAATGTGATATACAGGGTGAGGTACCGAAAACAGGCTACCTGAATATCTCGACTGTTACTGGTGATAGAAAAAAATGTGTCAGACATAAATTTGCATCGTACCGAGGAGTTCATAATTTGATGTAAATAGTATTTTGATAGGTGGACCTGTAGCAGTCAAATGAAGGTCAACTTCGTTTTTTTTAAATGGAAGGACATGTTTTAAAACGCTCTACTAAGTGGTATGTAAAACAATGTCTTTCCATCTAAAAAA
>NW_015374844.1:0-418 GCF_001272555.1 Dufourea novaeangliae | reverse complement strand
CATTGACAATAACAATAAACAACCGGAACACTGTTAAAATAGCATTTAAACGCGGAATACTACTATTTTTCCACCAGTGGCGCCACCCGCGGCAATTCGCTCAAACTGCTAGCCAAATTATACCGACAGGTGAGTGAAAATATCTAATGATGGAAAAATGCGAATTACTCAGTAATTAAGCGCTTAAAATGAACGTCGTTAGTCTCAGATTGCTCCTCGTGACTTATCGCATGGACGCAGTAGTGCAGAACCTCAGAATTAGTAAAATTATTTATGCCTGTATTACCGCAGCCCCTTATGGAGTGGCAACCGTAATTGCAACCGAGTTCAATCGTATTTACACCTCTGAAAGGGCATCATTTCTCTTCGTCACGCATTAAATTCGAAGTTTAATGAACGTAGAAAATAATACTCTCTA
>NW_015374843.1:0-1134 GCF_001272555.1 Dufourea novaeangliae | reverse complement strand
TAGCTGTTTCGAGTTCTTTAACGTTGCTATATTGTTTATTATTCCCATATACAGCTCTGGATAAGATTCCCCATAGATTCTCAATGGGGTTTAAGTCCGGCGAACGTGCCGGCCATGTCACAAGCGGCAAATCTTTTTGCTGAAACCATTCTTTTGTTTTCTTCGCACTATGGACAGCAGCGTTATCTTGCTGGAAAATGACGTCTTCATCACGACTTTCATCAATAAATGGTATTAAATTGTCTTCTAACAAATCTATGTATTTTTCTGCATTCATTCTAGTAGAAATTGGCATAACGGTGTCCTTCCAGAATAACTAAACGCAGCCCAAAACATCAAACTGCCTCCACCAAAATTTCTACTCATTGCCACTGCTTTTTCAGTACGTAAATCGTGCCAATGGTGCTTAAATCCATCAGGCCCATCCAAATTGAACTTCTTCTTGTCGGAGAAAATAACATTTTTCCACTTCTCATTCCAGGTCATATGACTTTGAGCGAAATCTAATCTTGCTGTTTTATGGTTCTTAATAAGAGGTGGTTTTATTGATTTTTTTATCCACTTTAATCGTTTATCTTTTTGTAATATTTGCTGCACACGTCGTACAGTCACTGGCAATTTTAGAGCTTCTGTTACTTGGCTAGCACTTTTGTTGTCAGGTTTGACTTCTCTAAAAATTCGTGAAAGATCGTGCCGCTTGAGTTTATTGTTGCCGCCTGCGTGGTTTTTACCATAATCTTTTCCCAATTTCAGGAAATTATGGATCACATTTACTGATCTGTTGATTTTATTCGCGATTTGTCGCAGAGATAACCCGGCATCTCGATAAGCTTCTATTTTTATTCGCTCTTCTGTACTTAGAATTTTTCCTCGTGACATTCTAATAGGAGATAAGTTGTATTGAATGATTTATAAAATAGAGTATTACACTCTCCTAATACTTACTTTCTTTAAGCTGTACACGATGTTTCTGTCTTGACTGATGCAAGAGCACGAGTGTCCTTATACAAATTTCGTACTTACCTTGGTATATGTTATTATGTTTATGTTTACCATTACGGAAACTAGAGTGTATGTTTATGTTACCGCTTCGTACTAAATTCAATGTCATGCTAGTAAGGTCTACGACCAATA
>NW_015374842.1:0-609 GCF_001272555.1 Dufourea novaeangliae | reverse complement strand
TTTATGGACCATCCTGTGTATTTGTTCTATTGTGTTATGAGATTTCCTAAATCCAAATTGGTGATTTGGTATGAGGTTTTTGGTGGAGATCTCACTCATTAGCCTTTTGTGAATTGTTTTCTCGATTATTTTAGCAATAATTGGAAAGAGCGATATTGATCTATAGGATGAGGGTAACTTTTGGTTTTTTCCGGGTTTCAACAGCAGTACTATTTCAGCACATTTCCAGATCTGCGGAAAATGTCCTATTCTATAGATTGCATTGGTCAGGATAGTGAGGAATCTTACCCCTTTGTCCGGTAACTGCTTCAACATTTTTGCCGTGATGAGGTCATAACCTGGAGTTTTACCGTTCTTTAGTTTTTTAATAAGTGTATGTATTTCACCTTTTTTTATTGCTTTATGGTTTTGTGGAGAGGTATGATTATCACATGGAGACGTTGGAGATCCGTTAGTAAAGATTCCTTGCAGGTAGTCCGCCATAACTTCTGTTTGTTCTTCCACAGACTTGGTCCAATTACCGTCCTCTTTTTGAATCGGAGGTACGGGATTGATTGGTCTTTTGAGTCTTTTGGTGCATTTCCAAAGAGAGTAACTCGTCCTTTCCGT
>NW_015374841.1:0-809 GCF_001272555.1 Dufourea novaeangliae | reverse complement strand
TATTCAGAATGTAAATAATAAATTCCAAATTATAAGTGATAGTTTTCCTATAAAACAAACCGGAATATTAGGTATACCATTTCTAGAAGCACAAAATGTAACTGTTAAATTTCGAAGGAACTTACCTAATATTTTCAAAATTGGAGATGTTGAAATTCCACTTGAACGAACTTCTTCTGTTATTGTACCACCAAGGTCCAAAGTTCTAGTAACTGTCCCAATTAAAGAGTCTTCTCTTAAAAGTGGATATATTAAGAAATTAGACACTTTATCTCGGTGAAGTTTTAGTTACTCAAAAGAATGGTTTTGCTAAAGTGTATGTTATAAATACAATCGAAGAATCTGTACCTCTTACAATTCCTGAGGTTGAATTAGAGGATTTTGAAATTAAAAATCCAGCACCCCGTTCAGCACGAATTGGAAATCCTAATTTGGGAAATGCTCAGGCAGATGCTTCTAGACTTTCCGAACTAATTAAAGCTCTTAATCTAAATCATTTGAATGATATTGAAAAAGCTAGTATTTTAGAAATATTAAATAAATTTCCGTTTCAATTTCATTTATCAACTGATAATTTAGGTTCAATTCGTTCAGTTTCTCACATTATAAATACAACAGATGAAATTCCGATTAAGACTAAACAATATAGGTTTCCTCAAATTCATAAAGCCGAAATTCAAAAACAGGTCAATTCTCTTCTTGAAAGTAAAATTATACAAGAATCCAATTCCCCATACAATTCTCCTGTTTGGATAGTTCCGAAAAAATCTGATGCCTCTGGAGAAAAACGTTGGAGAATGGTAATTGAT
>NW_015374840.1:0-811 GCF_001272555.1 Dufourea novaeangliae | reverse complement strand
ATCGTTCTATGCCCCTGAACCGATACATTCCATTGTTTGATACTCCTGCACCGCTAAGTTCCATTGTTTTATGCTCTCGAACTATTACATTCCACTGTTTTCCCCTCCCAAATCGGTACGTTCCATTGTCTTTACTTTTTATTTTTTAAATCCCCAGAGTTCGAATGCACACTCTTCAGAGAAGATTGTTGATCTGTAACTCAACAATTCTAGACGTATACCGAACGTGTAATGCAGAGGGACAAAGAACTCCCGTATTTAACAGTAACACGCCAACCTTTCAATATTCTTCTCGGGTTTAGCGAAATTTCAGAGAAAGACAAGAATACAATCAGGCCAGATAACAAAGGCTGAAGGACCACGATAAGTTCCAAAAGCTGGAAAGCTACTAGTTTATAGAATAACCACAGGAAGTCGTAGTGTAGTTAAAGTGTCTCTAATGGTTGTTTCTTGTTCGTCCGGATAGTGTGAACGCAGCCGCGTTGGGTACAGTCGAACGAAGATCATTCGGCCGCGTGAGAACGAGATCCTCTCTCTGCCCATTTAGGCGACAAAAGGATCTAAAAGGAAACGGCGGGAACTCTGGGTGCGGCCTGAACTCGACTCGCGTAGAATACTTTGGCACGAAACGTGCGGCGGAGAGCAGCAGCCTCCGAGGTCGTTGACACGATCGTTCCTTCGTGACAAAATTTTTTTCGAGGGGGGCGGGGGGTTGATATACTAGCTTTATTAGACACTTTTGTGTAACAGTTAAAGAAAGCATTCAAAAAACGATCATACTAGGAGGTATCCTCCCTCGGTAATCTTCGTT
>NW_015374839.1:0-509 GCF_001272555.1 Dufourea novaeangliae | reverse complement strand
GAATTTGTAAATTTCCTTTTCAAATAACGTGTGAACGAAAAGGTAATGTAACAAAGAATAAACAAGAAGTAATTGTTGTTCGGTGAAATTAATAAAGCAATAATGACCAATAAACTGAATAGAACTCACCCTTACGGAAATTCACCTGCAGCGTAGAAACCTGCGTCAGTAAGTCAGTGTACCGATCCTGGTCATCGACGGCCCAAACGGTTTATGGCAGGGTATGGCCCAGTTCGCAGGTGATCGCAGGTATACCTCACCAGCCGAAGTTAAGTTTGTAACGTCAAGTGCGTCCTGGTTATTCCACAGAATACGTACTCGCTTCACTGCACGACCACTAACACTGATCACCCGACACAATCACTTAATGTATTTTTAATCCAACGTGTTGTTACTGCGTTAGGAAAATTCGTGGCATCGGAAAGGGCCGATTGTTTTCAATTTTCCAGATGTTTTACGTAACCAAACACTTGCACAGCAACACCCGCATATCCGTTATTGTGTACGTA
>NW_015374838.1:0-307 GCF_001272555.1 Dufourea novaeangliae | reverse complement strand
TATGCCACATTGTCTTATATATTGTGTATATTATTGTATTATACAATTTAATTTAGTATATATTCAATGTTGGCATAGAAATAATATATTCTTTTCAATTTGCTACTGTGATTGAAATGACGGATTACAGAATTACTGTTTTACCATTACTGAAATTACAGTGGTGCTTTTCACGGAATTTATGTTGGCCTTTAATTTACTATAGATTTTATTTTGTGGTGTATTATGCCACATTGTCTTATAAATTGTGTATATTATTGTATTATACAATTTAATTTAGTACATATTCAATGTTGGCATAGAAATA
>NW_015374837.1:0-421 GCF_001272555.1 Dufourea novaeangliae | reverse complement strand
CACAACCCACCACCCACAACCCACCAGCACCCATGACCCACCACCACCGCCACCACCTCCCACTGCCCACCACCCACCGACCACCGCCCACCGCCGACCGCCCACCGCCCATCACCCACCACCCATGACACACGACCCACGACCCACGACCCACGACACATGGCCCAAGACCCACCGCCCAAGACCCACCACCCACCGCCCACTGCCCACGTCCCACCACCCACTACCCACCACCCACAACCACCACCCACAACCCACCAGCACCCATGACCCACCAACACCGCGACCACCTCCCACCGCCCGCCGCCCACCGCCGACCACCCACCGGCCACCACCCACCACCCACCGTCCACCGCCAATCACCCACCACCCATGACACACGACCAACGACCCACGACCCACGACCCACGACACATGGCCC
>NW_015374836.1:0-692 GCF_001272555.1 Dufourea novaeangliae | reverse complement strand
AAATGCATGGATTTTGCGGTGCCAGTGAAGCCGCGTACGGAGCTTGTATTTATGTCAGGTCAATGGACAAATGTCGTAAAACGGAGGTCAATTTATTGTGCGCGAAATCACGAGTAGCTCCGGTAAAATCGTTATCCCTTCCATGTTTGGAACTATGTGCAGGTAAACTTTTAGCGAGGTTGTATAGAGACACGGTAGAAGCTCTGAAAGACGTGCAATTTAATAGGGTTACCTTTTGGTCTGATTCTACAATAGTACTACACTGGTTAAGAACACCGCCGCACTTACTTAAAACATTTGTTGCGAACCGTGTAAATGTTATTCAGTCAATCACAGATGCTCGTAGTTGGTTACATGTTCCAAGTTCAGATAACCCGGCAGATTTTATCTCGCGAGGACAATCGCCATCTCAGTTTATTAGCAATTGCGTATGGCTAAAGGGACCGGAATGGCTCTCACAAGAGGAAGACGTATGGCCGAGTGGGCATTTTTCACCGATCGAGATTCCCGAAACACGTAACATTGTGTTGCTAGCTGTAAATCAAAACGTGAATGATCTACTATCGAGATTTTCGACAATAAACCTTTTAAATCGAATAGTGGCGCGATTATTAAGAATGTTAAATTGCGTAAGAAGAAAGGTTAGGGTTACAGGACAATTGACAGTAGATGAGATTCAGAATGCACATTTA
>NW_015374835.1:0-509 GCF_001272555.1 Dufourea novaeangliae | reverse complement strand
TTTTTTTTTTTTTAACGTGAGGAAATGCGTTACGCACACCCCCGCACCGCCCCCAAGGGGGGGGAGGGGCGGGGGTAGTGTGGGACTCGCCCCCTGGGTTGGATGCCCAAGAGAGTTTACGGATGTTTGAGAGAAAGTGCATGAGAGCTTGCTTGAGAATGTATAGATCACAGCATTCTGATTGGCAACATTATGTCAACAATAAAACAATATATAACAAGGCGAACATCCCGAGGATTGATTCATTTATAATTAAGCTTACTAGATATTATTTTAGTAAGTTACCATTGATAAAAATTAACGTCATATATGATCTCTCAATACCTGACCCCATTGTTTCACAAAGACAATTATCTAACGGATATCTATCACCTCAAGCTTTCATTCACTGTGATAAATTAGGATTAATTCAAAATGGTTGTAATATAAATCTCATTTACCATTGGAGAAGGAACAAAGCTAATAAAAGAATAGCGTTCCGACACTCAGACTTTAATCTAGATAGTAAT
>NW_015374834.1:0-309 GCF_001272555.1 Dufourea novaeangliae | reverse complement strand
CGCCAAAAGAATACTAGTACGCACAGTTGCTTGGTATACATATACGGAACGGTTTGAATTTTAAATTTCAAAGACGACCAAATACGCGTATACAAATTGTAAAATACAAATTATTTCCAGTAAGGGAAACCCCACAGTTGTAACTCAACTACTGGAATTTACCCGTCTTTGGTATTTATCGTGAATTGATCTGGAAGAGTAAGGAAACGACTCACCTAGATTTTAACAGTGTTGGACATGATTTTGAAACAAAATTTCCCTTTTTGCGAAATTCCTGGAATTTCCTCCTTTCCTTTTGGTATCTTAGTT
>NW_015374833.1:0-323 GCF_001272555.1 Dufourea novaeangliae | reverse complement strand
GGGTGCGGCGGTGACGCCGGGTGCGGCTGCTCTGCAGCCGCAGGTGGATCGACCGGCGCAGGCGCCGGTCAGTGAGGAGGGAGGATCCGGCCGGGGGGAGGCCATGGACAAGGCCTAGTGTTCATGCCCCCCACTCGGATCCTCCAGGCCAACCTCAACCACTCGGCCCGGGCTCAGGACTTATTCCTACATAGCCTGGCCGAGCTTGGTGTGGGTTTGGCGGTCGCCGCGGAGCCGTACCGCGTCCCTGACCGCCCGTCTTGGGCGGGGGACGCGCTGGGCTCTGTGGCGGCGGTGAGCGACGGAACCGTGCCCATGAGCGT
>NW_015374832.1:4378-4752 GCF_001272555.1 Dufourea novaeangliae | reverse complement strand
CGCCGCCGAGGTCCGGGTCGGCGTCGTTAGACGCAATCGATCCGGCCTCGGTGGGGTGTGGGCTAAGTGCCCCGTTGCCGTGGCAAGGAGGCTGGCGGCAGCCGGCCGGCTGCTGGTCGGGTGGTCGTCGGCGCGGGTGGATGTGCTTGCGGCCCGGTCACTTCGGTGCTTCCGGTGCCTCGAGGAGGGACACGTCCGTCGCGGCTGTCCGTGCGACGCGGACCGTGGCGGGCGGTGTTACACGTGCAGAGGCACCGGCCACGTGGCTCGGGAGTGCGCCGAGCTCCCAAGTGCCGGGTCTGTACCGACCTTGGTCGGCCGGCCGGGCACCGTTTGGGCGGCAAGGGCTGCGCGCCTCCATCGTCGCGGCGGGG
>NW_015374832.1:1923-2654 GCF_001272555.1 Dufourea novaeangliae | reverse complement strand
GTCGACGCTTGATGCGATCGACCACGTTCGTGCCCTCGCGGACCTGGCGGTCTTCCGCGGGGGGGGGGGGGTGGCGTCGGCTGTGAGTCTGGATATAGCCAACGCGTTCAACACCCTCCGCTGGGATGCGGTGCGCGGGGCGCTCCAGGAGTACAGAGTGCCCCCCTATCTGCGGGCCGTTGTCCGGGACTATCTCGCGGACCGAGTGGTCGAGTACCCCGTTCGACGGAGAAGGCTGGTGCGCAGGGGGGTGAGCCGGGGAGTGCCCCAGGGGTCCGTTTTGGGACCATTCTTATGGAACCTGGGGTATGACTCGGCGTTGCGCGGGCTCCTCCCCCCTGGTGTGCGTGTCGTCTGCTATGCGGACGACACGCTGATCATCGGGCTGGGGAGGGACGGGACCAGGGTCTGTCGCATGGTGGAGGTCGCCGTGGCCGTGGTGGCCAGGAGGATCCAGGCACTGGGGCTGCGGATATCGCCGCCCAAGACGGAGGTGGCCTTATTTCATGGACTGCCTCTGTCGCGGCGAGCGCCCCAGCCCTGGATCCGGATGGGCGATGTGGCCGTCCGGGCCGGGGAGAGGTTGAAGTACCTCGGCCTCGACCTGGACGGCCGGTGGAGGTCGGAGGACCACTTCGGCCGCCTTGTCCCCCGGATCGAGGGCGGGACGACCCTGCTGGGTCGTCTTTTGCCCAATCTCGGGGGTCCGGGGGAGGGAGTCCGCCGCCTGT
>NW_015374832.1:0-373 GCF_001272555.1 Dufourea novaeangliae | reverse complement strand
ACTGCGGTGTTTCCGGTGCCTCGAGGCGGGGCACGTCCGCCCCAAATGTCCGTGCGACACGGACAGGGGCGGGCGTTGCTACTCCTGCGGGGACGCCGGACACGTGGCGCGGGACTGCACGGATTCCCCCAGATGCCCGGTTTGTTCCGACCTTGGTCGGCCTGCCGGGCACCGCCTGGGGGGCAAAGAATGTGCACCTCCACCGTCGCGGCGGCGCAAACGGCGCGGGGCTGCAGCAGCGCCGGGCACGGCGGCGGCCGCCCAGCTGCAGGGGAGCCAGCTGGCGCCGGTGGCGCCGGCTGAGCAGAGGGAGGGAGGATCCGGCCCTGGGGAGGCCATGGACACGGCCTAGTGTTCACCCCCAGGATCCGGA
>NW_015374831.1:360-563 GCF_001272555.1 Dufourea novaeangliae | reverse complement strand
ACTTCACCCCCCGACGCCGGGGACGCCCTCCGGGCCTCCCTCCGGTCGGACAGCGCCTCCACAACGACGAGCCGGGTGCGGAGGTCACGTACCTCCCGCTCCATCTCGATCTCTCGCTCGGAGAGCACCGTCCGTTTTGCCTGCACTGCAGCCGCATAGCGGATCTGCAGGGCGGCCTCCCGGAGGGCCCGGACGTTCGTCCC
>NW_015374831.1:0-209 GCF_001272555.1 Dufourea novaeangliae | reverse complement strand
ACCGCCCGGTCCTCAATGTCCTCCTCGCGGAGGCCCTGCTCTTTATGCGTAAGCTTGAGCAGCTTACGCTTGGCCTCCGCGAGTCCGCCCCTGTCAACAGCGACAAGGGGCCACCCCCTCTTCCGGCCACCCGAGGCGCCGGAGCCGCCCCCCCCCCAAGCGCACCGACGAGGCGGACATCGTAGACCCGTCAGAGTCTACGTCCTCGT
>NW_015374830.1:0-486 GCF_001272555.1 Dufourea novaeangliae | reverse complement strand
TAGGTACGTACCATTTTCCTGAAATCGACTGGCAAAGACTAGCATCCATTGCGAAAATAGAAAGATTCTTGAAGTATCATAAGTACGTATATTTGGTATACTTTAAATCGATTACGTGTCTTTAAATTTCTCGCATGATAACGAGAGACTTGAAATTAATACATATTCCATGGGAATTTTATTATAGACATTGTATAAAGCAAAGGAATATGTACGACCGATACCGGAAATTGTAAAAAATTGTTCCAAAGTACAATTACAGATGAAATGTTAATTGATAGAAATAGAAACCGACGCAATTCCACTGCCTAACCACACACACAAGCGGAAAATACGTCGTGCACGGTAAGCTAACTTTGCCAGTCGCATACACATGTTATTTTATATGAAATCAAGTCATCATTCCCCGTTGCTCTCACCCAGTCAAGTAGCACCTGGGCACGTGAAAGGGTTTGAGCAACGAACACGGAATCAATATCCTGAAAA
>NW_015374829.1:0-649 GCF_001272555.1 Dufourea novaeangliae | reverse complement strand
TTTTCCAAATTGCGGACCTGTTTCCTCACTTCCTCTTCTTGCATGGGTGGAAAGGGGTACTGCTGAGTGAAGACGGGAGTTTCATCTGTGGTTAAGATGGTGTGTGCCGTCGTGTCGGTTCTTGCCAGGGGGTTGCCAGGAACGAAAAATCTGTCCGCGTAATTCTGGACGGAGCGTTCGACTATTGCGCGTGATTTGTCGCTTAATTGTTCGAGCTTCAACGTCTTTCGGATTGTAGCTAATCGTTCTGTAACCGACGTGGGCAAGACTTCGTATTCCCCCAAATCGTCATCTTCATGCGCGAAGAGAGTTTCCTCAGAAGGAGGAGATAAGTTGTTCTCGGAAATGTCATCGAGCTGTGGAGGTTGGCCCAGTTCTTCGCTATCCAGTTGTGGATGTTGCGCGAGGTAAATTTGAAGAGTTTCTTGATTTCGTTGATGTAGAGCTAGTCCCTTTCCTAATTCCTTTGAGTTTGAAAATGGAACGGGATGTATTGGTCGTTTTGCCATTACTAGTGTGCGATAATGGTATGATACTTCGGCCTCCTCTTGAAGAAAGTATGAACTGCCAATTAAACCGCATATTTCCTTTGGCAAGTCCGGTGTGTCAACAACATAGAATAATGCCCAACTTCCGTTAACTTTCATAC
>NW_015374828.1:0-417 GCF_001272555.1 Dufourea novaeangliae | reverse complement strand
TTCAACAACAACATGTAATAAGCATAAAAGTATATCGATATATTTTTATACGTATTTTGGTTCCATAATAAATATTTCAAGTATATATCGCAATAAAACATAATTACGGACATTTCATATTGCATAAATTTCAATAAGAGAATACCAATAACAAGATACGTATAATAAGAATTAATAATATAATGACATGGTTTTATAGAAATTTTATTTCAATGGAGTTGAAATTTGATCCCACGACGATACCGAACCTGAAACAGAAAGAAAACTCGATGTAGTATCTTCTCGTGTTGACAAACTTGTTTGTTCATTGTAGTAGATAATCATGTTATTTATGTGTAGTCTTATTTATGTGTAGTAGATAATCTGAAACAGACTAATTCATTGAGTAAGAAGCTGAAAAGGAAACGGGTTAGTACA
>NW_015374827.1:39405-39728 GCF_001272555.1 Dufourea novaeangliae | reverse complement strand
CACCCATATTCAAATTTATTGTAACATTTAGTAAGAGCATTGTTAAATATTCATCTAATAGTTTATACCCACACCTCATTGCGTTACGATATTTCATGTCTTCTATAATAATCATTACCAATATTGCAACTTCCTCCTACTGCTACTAACAAATTGGTTACAAATGAAGTACTATTGTATCATTACTACCACCATTATTATTGTGATCACTCCTCACTGCGATTTCATTTAAATATAAGTCATTCTCATCCCCAAAAATATGCAACGAACAGAGGATAATCTCGAAAAAGTCTCTCGAGACTATTTCGAGTCTAAGGTGGGGG
>NW_015374827.1:31917-38806 GCF_001272555.1 Dufourea novaeangliae | reverse complement strand
TCACCGGTAAGTTTAGACAGGGCGTGCTTTAGCACCTTAAAAGAGCCAGGACCCGAAAATATAAATAAAGTAACGACCGCCACGCGGAACGTAACATTTTTAATTATTGTGTAATTTCAGTTTGTAATTTGCCAGTAAAATATAAGGTTCAAAAATATTAATTTATGTTGCATTTTACAAAAATGGGAGATATATTTATTACTCTTTAATATTTAAATTTTATATTACACAAATACATATTCTCTTATATATACTATAGACAAATTATTCTTACAATTAGATGTTTCCTTCATTCTAACTATTGCAGTACATACATATGAAAACATTGGAAGAAAAATCCATCACATTAATATGTTACGTACTGTAAAATGAAAGCTTGGAAGGTATTAATTTGAGAAACGCTTCATTGTCATATTTGGTAGTAGTACTATTATTCCAATTATGGTTTAAACTATGTGTATATGTACTTCTTTTCAGATATAGAAAAGTAAATGATTTCTCTCACACGCTCGTTCATGATGAAGAGCCTGTTTGTATCCCGATGCGACCGTTTTAGTTTTTATTTTTAATTATTGTACAATTTCACTTTGTAATATGTCAGTAAAATAACAGCTTTGAAGATATTAATTTGAGAAGCATTTTCAAAATTCGATTTTTGTATTAATGATATATTTCGCGTTTCTGAGAACCGTTGCAGTTGGTCCACACACATGTGATGTTAGTAGTCCTTTACTTTTCTATGTCTGAAAAGAAGTATACACATAGTGTAAACCGCAATTGGAATAATAGTACTACTACCGAATATGACCATGACGCGCGTATATGAGCAGGTACTTAGGGTGAGACGTATCTGACCGCAACGCGGGCAACCCTATCGTAAATGGAGGCAATAACGAGACTGCACGGTAGCTCATTGTAACACATAATTTGGAAATGTCTTTATTACCGGAAAGTAGGACGGTATTGAATTCTTAGAAACCATTTTAACGTAAAGGGACTTTGAATTAGGTGCAATTATACGCACGCCGAATACATTATTGTCAATTATTCAAAAGGGGTTTTTATGACTTTCCCAGATTTTGAAAGAAGCATTTTAGCCTCCCAAAGAAATTAATATACCGTGAATAAACAAAGTCCATATGATACATTATTAATGAACTTCTATATTGGTGAGATTTTTCTGATTAAAATTTTTTTTTATTCTCCCTCGAGTCTTTGCAATTTGTCCAGGTGTGAACATTCGGCAAGTTGGTTTAGTGGTTTTGTGATGGTAGCACGCAGACATTTATCCCATTGGAGAAACATCGGTGACAATTGCTTTTTGTAGCTATGAAGTTTTCTCTTCATTCAGAGTAGCAGATCCATCGGGTGATTTCTCCGTAATAGTCTTCTAGGTTGATCCGTTGAGTAGAGTTCCTTGGCTGTACTATTGGGATGTTGCTCCAGTCTGGTTTTGTAGTTTCTGCACAGTCTCGTTATTTCATCAAAGACCGGTGTTATATTTAAGTCTTTACGAATTTCGTCATTACGGACGTACCATGGAGCATTAATAATTGTTCTGAGAACTATGGATTGTAATGATTCAATCTTCGCAATATGGCTTTTAGCAGCCATGCCCCAAAGTTGAATTCCATATTCCCAGATAGGTTTTCTGATTGCTTTATATATTAGTAGTTTATTTTCAGGTGATAACTTTGAATGTCTGTTGGTGAGCCATTGCATTTCCCTCCTTTTAATTCTGATTTGTTCTATTCTTTTTTTTATGTGTTGTTTCCAGGTGAGTTTGGAGTCTAGATGTAATCCTAAGTATTCGACTGCTTTAGTCTGTGGTATAATGTATTGATTTAGTATGATAGGTGGTGTAATGCCTTTTCTTAATGTGAAAGTGATATGATTGCATTTTTCGGTATTGACAGTTATTTTCCAGTGATTTAGCCACCGTTCGAGTGTTTGTATGTGCTTTTGTAACGTTTTGGAAGCTATTGTAGGGTCATCGTGTGTAGTTAATATGGCTGTGTCGGCAGCAAATGTGAGTAATGTGGTATCTGTTGTAGTGGGGATATCAGCTGTATAAAGGGTGTAAAGTGTGGGACCCATTACACTGCCCTGAGGAACGCCACCCTTGATTTTGTAGATATCAGAGATGCTATCCTGAATTTTGACATAGTATGTTCTGTCCTCTAGATATGGTTTTATTAATTGGTATAAGGCAGTGGGAAATTTTAGTTTTATCTTATATAATAAACCTTCATGCCAAACTTTATCAAAAGCTTTCTCTATATCAAGAAATATGGCGGTGCAGTATTGTTTTTGTTCTAGGGCTTCAGTAATCATGTTTGTGAGTCGGTGTACTTGTTCGATCGTAGCGTGTTTTTTTTGAAAGCCAAACTGGTGTGTTGGGATTAAGCGTTTTTGTGTGATGATTTCCTGCATCCTATTTAGTATTATTCTCTCCAGTATTTTAGACATTATTGGGAGTAGTAAAATTGGTCTGTACGATGTAGCTAGGTGGACGTCTCTCTTGGGTTTTTGTATCATGCTTATTTGTGCTAGTTTCCAATTAATAGGGAAATGTTTGATTCTGAGTATCGCGTTGTATATGATTGTTAACATCCTGACGGCTTTTGGTGGAAGCTCCTTTATAATTTTTCCGTTGATTAAGTCGAAACCTGGGGTCTTTCTAATTTTAATATTTTCGATGATTTTATTGACTTCTTTTACTGTGGTCCTTTTAATGTCTTGTGGGTCTTCAGACGTTGTTTCAGTGTGTAGTGTGTTTGTTGTGTTATTTAAGGGGGGGTTATTTCTTTCGTTAATTTGAAAAGTTTTATACAGGTGTTCGGCAAAGGTTGTAGCTTTATCCTGTGCACTTTTTGCCCAAGTATTATCAGTCTTTTTTATAGGTGGTAGTGATGATGTGGGTCTTTTCAGTCTCTTGGTGGCTTTCCACAGGGAGTAGTTTGTGTCGTCGTCGGCCGAGAGTTTAGAAATGTACAAATGGAATTTTTCGTTACAATAATTTTGTATTAGTCGTTTGACTTCTTTGGTAATTGAGTTTAATTTTGTTTTATTGTATGTAGTTTTTTGCTTTTGCCAGTTACTTTTTAATTTACGTTTTTGTTTAATTTTCATCATAATATGTTCCGGGTAGGAATTAATGTATTGTTTGTTTGCGTTATGTCCAGTAGCATTCCATTCTGCTTCCTGTATCAGAGTAGTAAATTTATTTACTGCGCATTCTATTTCTGCCGAGTTTTTTAAGCTTACATGACAATCCAAGTTTTTGTTTAGATATTGTTTGAACAGTAGCCAGTCTGTGGTGCTGTTGCAGAGAGATGGTGTTTTTGTAATGTTTACGGGTTTGCCTGTGTATTTTAGAACAATCGGAGTGTGGTCGGAGCTGAGGTCGAGACTTGATTTAATTTCAAAGTATATCTGTTTTGTGCCTTTGATTACAGCGAAATCTATTAAGTCGGGTGTTTTGTCACGTGCTGTTGGCCAGTATGTCGGTTCGCCTGTCGATAGAACATTGAGGTGTGATTTTCGGATCGCTTGCTCGAGTGTTTTACCTCTTGGTGAGATTGTTTTGGATCCCCATAGCTTGTGTTTGGCGTTATAGTCTCCTCCAACGAGTAATCTGTTCCCCAGTGACTTAAAAAATTCTGAGTAATGTTCCACTGGTGGTTTTCCTTGGTGGATTCAATGTTTACCGTGGTTGCTTGCAAGTATATGTGTTTCGTGGTACTGTGAAGATGATGTTTGATGTTGTTTTTAATAATTACTGCGGATCCGCCGTGTCCTTTACCAGACGGATGTTTGGTATCGTACAGCGTATAGTACGGAAGCTTCATATAGTGTTTATCTGTTAGGTGCGTTTCAGAAATTAGGATGACATCGATATTATTGGTTTGAAGGAATAGTTTTAGCTCCTGGGTCCTCTGCTGCAGACCATTAGCATTCCAGATTACGATTTTTAGTTCGTTAGCCATTTTTATTTTTTGTTGTTAGATATCATGTTGGTTAGTAGTTGTATCATAGCGTTTATTTGTTGGGTCTGTTGTTGTAATAACTTGGTTTGTTCTAGGAGCATGTTTGCTATAAGTTCCGTATTTTTAGTTGATTGTATAAGTAGATTTTTGATTTCCGAGGTTTCATTATCTGTGTCATTGTTTTGATTCGGGAGGTAAGATTGACTTTGTATTTGGGGCGATAGTGCTTGGGCGTAGCTTTTATTTGTTGTGTTTATCTGTCGGGTTTTATCATTATTGTTGTGATTCGGGATGTGGTTTTGTGTAGTGTTTTTCGAGTTACTGTCTAATGCTCTTTGCCTAAGGGCGGGATACATTTTCTGCTGGAGTTGTTTTCTTATGATACATCCTTTGTAACTGGCGGGATGATTGCCCTGGCAGTTACAGCATTTCACATTTTCTATCTTACGTTCCAAGGAGCATTTTGAAGTTAAGTGCTTACCTGCACACTTTACGCACGCGGGGGTTTTGTTGCAATAGTTCCTTGTATGGCCGTAGGTTTGACATCGCATGCACTGGGGGATGTCTCTTTTCTTTTTTGGCGGTTCAAAGGAGATTACGGTATTTAGTAGCCGATCTATTTTATATATTTCCTTGTTGTTAACATTGGGTTCTAACTCTATGAAGAAAAGTGGTAATTGCTGTTTTGTATCGTATTTAACTATGTTGTTTATTTGTCTTACTTTATGGTTTAGTTCTTTTAATTCTTCAGTGATTCTATTAGTGTTAGTTTTGGGGTGCATTCCTCTTAGTACAACTTTGTAACTTTTGTCTGTTTTTAATTGGTAAGTGTAAAAGTTAACGTTCTTTTCCTTTTTAGGGCTAGTACTATTTTACTGTATATATCGGTTGTATCGGCTTGGATTTTTACCTGGTTGTTTTGTAGTTGTTTCATTGTATATTTGTTGTCCGCTGTTTCTTTTAAAAGATCCAGTAGTGGTTCTATAATTTGAGCTTCGATATGAATTGGAGGCGGTTTCGGTTGAGGAGTCTCCTTATTGACGGACTCTGAGGGTTCATCACTGACTTCAGGTAGTAAACTAAATAGGTTTGTAAGTGGTATATTATTCGAGAGCCATTTGTCTTGCTGTAGCAGTTCTGAGTTCGTTATGTTGTGATTATCAGGTATTATGACTTTGCGCTTTTTGTTATGGACAGGACGGTATTCACTGTTTGACTGTTTGTCGGTTTCCTTCTCATAGTCTATATCCATACAGTTTGTTACATTAGGGTTGTTTCTTATTAGAAATTTATCTCCAGTTTTAGCAATTTTTAGTCTTAACGTATCTTGTTGTTTTGATTGTGTCATTTGACTGTCTAGACTTGCCTCGTGGCAAGCTAGTTTGGTTATATATTCGTCACGGTTACTCGTATACACACGTACGCACTACTCACACTCACGCGTATGATATTTAGCCGCTTCGTAAACACGTCTGTTCGAGTCGACGTTTCGAATGAGACTGAGTGACATTATTTAGAAGACAAATAGAGAAGACGATGTATTGTATTTCCATGCATATTCTCCATGCTCTCAAAAAAAAAAAAAAAAAAAAAAAAAAATGCATATGCGTGGACCAGCTTAACAAAAAAATCTAATTTTGAAAGTGCTTCTCAAATTAATATCTTCCAAGCTTTCATTTTACTGTACGTAACACATTAATGTGATGGATTTTTCTTTCAATGTTTTCATATGTATGTACTGTAATAATTAGAATGAAGGTAACATATAATTGTACGAATAATTTTTGTATATATAAGAGAATATGTATTTGTGTAATATAAAATTTAAATATTGAATACATCTCCCATTTTTTTAAAATGCTTCTTAAATCAATATCTTCGAAGTTTTTATTTTACTGACATATTACAAAATGAAATTATACTATAATTAAAAATAAAAAGTAAAACCGTCGCATCGGGATTTCAACGGGATTCGGGACGGGGTTTCGGACGGGGTCCTCGTCATGAGCGCGTGAGAGAAATCATGCAGCTCTCCGCGTTTAGGACGTAAACTTTAGGTTACTTGGGATTTGGGATTTTTGACCCGGCTTGGGCCACTCGGCCGTCACGTCGTCAACGCGTGACGTAGACTTTTGCCGAGTACACCCGAAGCAGAGTGCACACAGCAGAGGTAGAAAACGCTTGCGTTGGTGAGTCGCCAAGTAGGACGTAGTGGGGGCAGAGCTCACACGGACAGGCTAGAATATGCTTGTGTAGTATGCGCTCGCGCTGAAATCCCACGATTCTGGCATCACTGGTGACGCCGCGCGTGCGCAGGGAGTTAACCACATGACCTTAGCGCGTAGTTATTTCGAATGTACTATAAGAGACAGCTGGCGTCGTCGGGAGTGCGCTGCCCTATACGTATATAGGCGGCGAACTGCGAACGTTCTATAGGAACAAAAACAGAACGGAATATTTGGGACATATAATGGTGTATCTGAGGTATCTAGGCGCGACTATGTAGAAAAATTGCAAATAAACCGCGTCTGGTTTAACATAAAATTTAACAGCTAATTTTAACATAATTTTCCAAGAGAAGGGTTGAGTTGTGACCCATGGTTCCTTTCAGACTTTTTACCCCAATGACGAGTAGAACACGATGCAATAATAAAAAAGTTTGACCTTGAATTTTGAGGTCAAGGTCAATTTTGCGGTCGCTTCCTTTTGCAAATCTCCACCGATCCAGAGGTGTAGAAGAACGCTATGGTAGCAGTGACACCAAATTTTCAAACACCCTGTACATACAGGGTGTTCGACAACTAGTGGGAAAAAATTTAAGGGGTGATTCTTTGAGGCAAAATAAGACGAAAATCAAGAATAACGAAATTGCGAAAAATGCTTCGTTTGTTAGTTATAAG
>NW_015374827.1:9189-30448 GCF_001272555.1 Dufourea novaeangliae | reverse complement strand
GTTAATTGCTTATCGTTCGAAGCTTCGCTCGATAGGATAATATCTTTATTCCTGAAATATTGAATATTGACTTACTGTATGTTTTATGTACATTGCACATTTTATTACCACTTCGATCTTACTCCAAGTGTTTGAGGTTCTTGTTTCCGCAAAGAAATAATATGCAATTAACATGCATCATACAAAACGTATAATGATATTAGAATGAAACTAAGATGAAATTAGCCGCACCTTCATTACGATGCATGAAGAAACTAAGAAACTAAAATAAATAAAATTGTTAAACACATACATTCGGTGTAATATGAACCATTTCTAACATGGAATTGGAATTCGAGGTTGAAAGTTCTTTTTACAAGTTAATGTCTAGAGGGACGGCCGAAAACACAATAGGCAAGGTCTTCGTCGATGGCAGTAAGACGTTACAGGAAATCGGCGGGTGGTCGTCCTGCAGAAGACAAGAGGCAGTTTTATAATGTCCAGACGCGCGCTCCCTCGGCATCGTGGCCAAGTAGCCTCGAGGCCCCGAGTGGTGTATGAGAAAAAAATACAGATGTTGCTCTAAGAATATACGAAAAGAAACGCGACCTCCAAGACACTTTCCCATGCAGTTTTTCCTTCCCAAAAAGTATTGACCATGAAAGAGTGGGGATCGACCTATTACGCCACATCGATCCTAACGAGGGAGGATCAGTTCAACAATATCAGTCGTCCTTTCCGAACGGTGCCCTTTGCATTCTACGAGCAAATAGAGTTCATCTTCGGAAAACTAAGTTTTAGTTTATTTAGCGATTACGTAGTGATTATTTAGTAGTGTCGCGTATGTCGTCGTTATAAATAGTGCAAATTAATTATTGTAAGTCTTATTAATTATTGTAGGTTTTATTAAGTATTGTAGATTTGATTAATTATTGCAAGTTTTATTAAATATTGTAGATTTTATTCATTATTGCAGGTTTTAATAAATATTGTAGGTTTTATTCATTATTGCAGGTATTATTAAATATTGTAGGTTTTATTAATTATATCGTGTTAAAAATTAGTATAAAAGTTAGTGTTAAATAGTTTTAAATTAATTATTTTGAGTGTTAGTTTTGTGTAACCTATAGAGTGTTAAACCCAACGGAGGAACAGCTCGCGGGTCTACTTAATCGCGCAGTGTGTGAACATTTTTCGCGGTCGGGACAATCGCGCAGTGTGTATGGACATTTTTCGCGGACGGGACAATGGCTCAGTGTGTGTGGACATTTTTCGCGGACTTCTGTGGTGTACGTGCGTGTGCGGATTAATTTCATGGATACTCGTGGACAGGACAATTGTGATACGTGACAACTAGAGGGGGCATTAACCCTCTCTACTCGATAATATTCGTAAGAAGATATTTACATTTCTTGCGAATTTTATCGAGTAATCAGAGTTAATGCGATACAAATGGATTCGACTCAAATACCGCGGGCACAAGTTATCGACATCTTCTACGAGGTAAGTAAACAGCTGTTCTACCGACTGTTCCTGCACGTCGTTGAGTCTTTAAAGTGACTGTACGCCCCTGTTGAGCCGTGATCCGCTGACACTCCGTGCGCGCGGATTGCCATGATTTCGGTCAATTTTTAAACGCTTATAACTAACAAACGAAGCATTTTTCGCAATTTCGTTATTCTTGATTTTCGTCTTATTTTGCCTCAAAGAATCACCCCTTAAATTTTTTCCCACTAGTTGTCGAACACCCTGTATGTAAAAAGTGTTAACAATTTTTATTCTTCTATTACATTGTTCAACACGTACACTATCTCATAATTATTAACAGGCATTTCTGATAGATCTTTATGAGCTGAATACGAATCTGCACAACGTTTTCCCCCAGTACGTCCAGTTCTTGAAAAAAATCAATTTTAAGCAAAAAGTGAAAATTTCAACTTTGAAGGGGTGTTGTGCATTTACAGTGATAGGTACTTAGTTGCTTTTGGCACCAAATAATTTTCTGGACCCCCTCGAAGAAAATGGTGAAAATTGTTGTTGTATTATAGACTTCTATATACGTATAAATAATGATTGAAGTGAGAAGGACACGGAAAACGCACTAACTTTTGTTGACATTCTTCAATTTATTTTAAAAAATATGGTTCTAGAAGAAAATCTCACCATGGCATGCGATAGAGCAGACCTTTCTGCAAAGGATGGTGTGTAGGAAAGTTACAAAATCTGTTGTCTTCCATAGGGAAGCGAAATCATTCAGCAGTACTTCTAGTATGTTATTGTATATCAGGGTAGTGTAAAGTATTGTAAAGTACGTAGTACAATATGTATGTATATATAAATGTGGATATAAATGTATAATTTACAATAATAAGACGTACATGATTGAATAAACGTATTTTAATTTCGGGAATTATTACACTTGCAGACAAAATGCTTTTTCTTTCGCTTCGAAAAAGAATCACTTTTTTAAATATATTTGTAATTTTGTCGTATGCACCCTTTTTCAATAGGAAAATCATAAACATATTTTTATTTTGCAAAAACGAATCAATGCTCACATTTCTAAAAATCTGAAAACAAATACATGTTCCTTGAATGTTTCTCGATAAGCATACCAAATATCATTAGTATCATTTCACAATTGATGTCAGGATGGAGCTTCAGACATTCGTGCCACCGCAATGCACAGCACATGGAATTCCGGTTAAGTATATAAGTACACACTATTATTTATCTAACCATTGAAGATATGAAAACATGTTTCATACAAAAGTTGTTTGATTTCATGGAACAAACTTAATAGAATATTTGAATTTCTTTTACAATTGTTATTTACTGAGCTTTTAATAATAGTGTAATTTTTTAAAATGAAACTGCATATTTTTATTATTGCCAAGTTATTAAGCAGCTAGAAACGAATTTAACATCACATTTGGAAGATCTGTTTGGACAATAATTTTTTGGATCATACGTTATGGAAACAAGCTAACCGAACTTCATACTTTCCAGCAATATTCAAGTAAATTATTATTCAAACAGAATTTTCAAATATGTCGTTGAATTTTGATGTTAAGTTATGTTTATTCCAGAAGGAAATATCAAGCATTATCAGTCCAAACATTAGTAAAATAGAATATATATTTGAACAGTAATAAACACTACACATACAGAGAACATTGCACTGACTACAGTTATAATAATACAAAGTACAACTGGACGCTCCTCATGGCGCAGTACACACTTGAACAAAAAAACGGAGAGAACCTACTACGACGGTCCCGCGTAATTTCAACGGTTGTACATAAAACAAAAACTTACTAGACACGCTTCTCAACAGAACAAAATAAAATACATAGTCATGAAAACATACATAAATAAAATAATTACTCCTCAACTAATTTGTCTTGAAATGCTTAATAACAGAGCAATAATAAAAATATGTAGTCGCGTTTAAAAAAATTATATTGTCATTATTGAACGTATTTAACAAGTCGTGTTTATAATTTATCAGAAGCGATAATGAACGAATATGAACTGTTAACACTTTCTACACGAGTAAATGTCCAAATTATGTCGTATTTGGTATTATTTTAATCAGCAAAATCTCACCAATATACTAGTAAAGTTTCATTCACAAAGAATCAAAAATAAAAAAGTTGCATCGTTGCATTAGTGTTGCCGCACCGATATCCGGGAATGTAATCTGTTTTTGGTTCGCGAATGGGAAACCGTTTCGGCCCGCCGAGATAACAATGTATGAGCCATTCCACGTCAAAATGCACAGGACTGCGGTCATAGTTACCGATTTCTTTCAAATTTACACCATTCGTTAATAACTACGAAAAAATGGACCATGGCAAATTTTAGCTTCCTATGTGGAACCGTTTCCGAGATAAGTTAATGTTAAAGTATGAAAAGTTGGACGAAATTAGTCGACACGGAATCACTTCAAATGCAATATTTTGCTTATCTGTAAATATAGAGCATTGATCTTCCTCTCCTCTTAAAGCTAAAGAAGCGCTTTATCGAACTGTGTGCACAAAATTTTGTTTATTGTTAATAAATATAGTAATAATTAAAGTTACATTTTTAAATGCCGATTTGACACTGTTCCCACCTATGGGTCAATTTGGAAAACATATCGCTGATAAGGAACAATTTCATGCACGCGATTACCTTCGATACCTTCTCTGTTGATTAGTCCATTTTTATTTGGAAAACCACACACCCCGCGTCTATAGATCCACGTTTCTCTTTTTCCCCTCGGAATACGATAGAAAAACGAAAACGACATCAGGGCGTAGCAGTGTACACAATGGAAATATAGGCGAGCAAAATCGACGCACAGGAAACGAGAACGTGCAAATATTACAGCACGAACATGATGTATAGAAAAAATCACAGGCGCGCGGACGCTATAAGACAGTTTCTTCTATTAACATTCAGCCATCCGAAATCAGATCAGTTTTAACAGTAGAACTACCAAACCGTCAATATGTTGTATTTCAGGTTTCTTGTTCTACTATTATTAAAGTCATAAAGATTCTGTCGGAATTTACGTAATTTTTCCATTTATTATACGTTTTACAATACACCATATTATATTATGTTGTAATACATATTGTAAAACTTGATTTAGTATTTATTCAATATTGGTTGCTGTAATGCTGATCTGTTTGTATGTCTGCTTCAAATGTAACCTTTGCAAATATATCGAAAGATTTGTAAAATTTAAGAAATATATCCAGAAAACGCACCAAATGTATAAAAGTTTTATGAACATTGTGCACATAAATAAAATAATGAATGAAGTAGATAATTAAGAATTAGATATTTATGTCTCTTAAACAACATTTCCTGTTTCTGTGTACTGGCAGATTAGACTGCGAAATTTTATTAAAATACAAATTTTTATGAAGTAATTTAGGCAAAAGGAAGTCAAACAGAATCATATCGATCTTATTAAGGATTCTAACAGGTTCCAAATAATATGAAAACTTCAGTACAATTTATGGAACTTTTTAATGCAATAAGTTTTAAACAATCATTTATGCAATAAATGCATCAATGTGTAAATGCGTCATGCAAAAAATCCACATTCCACTGATAATTTTCCCAGGCGAGGTAATATTTCAAAAGTTAGTTCGATAGCATGTGTAACAAAAGTTTGAGTACCTACGGGTGAAAATTGATCGGTCGATTGATATGATCGGTTGTTCGATGTAAAGTCTACTCGTCGTTCGCTTCCTGAACGGTACGAAGACTCTAATCTCTGATCAAATGTCTATACAATACTATCTGTCAGAATTCCAAAAATGATACTAAATAAATATCAAAATCAAAATCGCTATCTCACGAACCCCCGATCCCAATCACAATCGCAATCTTCAGATACTTCCTAATCTTCGTTAATAAACCCTTAATTCTTACCAACAGAAACTAAAGTTTCACAGATCACCCTTTCCCTCAAGTGATAACAATAAAATAAAAAGGCCCGCACCACCCGAGCCTATCTCACGAATCGTCGATCCCAATCACAATTCTCAGATCCTTCTCCAATCATCGTTAACAAACCACCCAAATTCTAACCAACTGCATTTCAATCAAACTGTCGAAAAGTAAACAAAATGACAATCTATCGATCAAGAGTTTCCCACCTCAACATCGTGCAAAGTACTCCGAACCCTCTGGTACTCACTGTATCTGTCGTTGCCCGTCGTACGTGTTCCCGTCCGATGGGGCGAACCCAGTGGAGATCCTCCGTGACCGTCCACGTAGTAGCCCGATGAAATCCGGGTTGTCAGTTTCCCGGTGTCGGACGCTCCATAAACGTTGTCGAGATATGCGGTCGTATGAAAGAAAACGGTTGGCTTGTCCGCCGTCTATGCGAGGGAACGAGGATCGCGCGGTTCACGGAGTCGCAATAAAATACCCACTTGTAGAGCCGGCGAATGACCGGCCGCGTAAACTACACTGGCTAGTAGGCAAACAGGTGAGATGCCGTCGCGTACCCGTCTTTCTTTGTCCCTCCCCCATACTACGGTCTTTTTCCATCCCACCCCGTCACCCTACTCCAATAACCCGGCTGGTCGCTCTTCCATCTCGCTCCCCTTAAAGAAACTGTTCCTGCTGCCCTCTCTCTTCACACGCTTCTCCCACTCCAACCGGTTCAGAAACTGGCATCCCCTTCTAACGCGTGTCCGCCCCCAGATTCTCGGCGACTCTCGTCCTTACGAGCCGGATTTACCACCTAGTATGGTTTTTTTTTCCTACGGTGTGTCTTGGACTACAGAAGACGATTCTAGATACGCCAATTGGGGATCAGCTGTCATCATAACAGCATAGACTTTCACACCCAGTTGGTTCATAAGGATGGCGTTTGTACCACATGTTACAGATTTTTGTACACTGGAACGATATCCTCTTCTGGGTTTATTGTTCTTTTAGCTTCATTTAATGATAGGCTATTAATATTGAAGATAGTTTATCGTATCTGTTGTTCTTTATACAAAGTTCCTGTTGCGTGGGGATACGTTTTGCAGCGGTCTATATTTGTATTTTTTAGTCTTCCCGTGGTGGTTCCTTCCGTTTCTTTGGCTCCTTTCCCTGTCCCACTCCACACGCTTTTCCCCTTGGCTCTTTGATAACCCTACCCAGAAGCACGCCGCTCTCTCTCTCTCCCCCTACCCCCTGCAGGGGTAACAAACGGAGGTGCTTGCGTGCGCAGCGCGTCCATCGATCTATTTTCAGCTCACCTACGCTCCTGGCGAAGCCTGGCTTATACCTGCCGTCTATCCTACCCGCGCGCGTTCGTGGGTGCGTTCATACCGTGGCTAAGGTGTGGACGACAAGGGAGTCTTGGATGGTTTTATTGTGATCTAGAATGCGATCCTACCCGCTCGGGGGGCTACGTTAACTGCGTACGAGTGTCGTAATAAGATAGGGATTCCGCTGGATGCAAGCAAGGAATATGGCCGTATGAGATACACGCATGGTGATACCCTTTTTGCTTTGTGTGATAGCGACATACAGATTACACCAATTCGAACGCCATGGGTATATGGAAATAGTATTGTGTTACTTTACTTTGGACAATTTGAAGTTTAGATGTACATTGTCGACCGGTTTTTTTTAAATACAATTATGGAACGTGTAATTTATTGTTGTATAGGTGTGAGATGAAGTTCTGATTTATTGGATAATTTTTAATTTGAAATATTGTTAAAATTCGTTTTCAATGGCATTCTATGAGCAAATTCCAATGTTTTCTGGTAATTTTTTCGTTATCCAATACAGGTTTTCAAGATCGTAGGCTTCTAATATTTAGGTTAATATAAGCTGTAATAGTACGAGCGGTAGAACCAGAACGAACTATTATTTATTATTAAATTTATACAATTCCAAATTTTGTCCGTGTGAGTTTAACGTTGTAGTATAAAACATGGCCCCAGTATAAACATATATTAGGGGTACCCATAAGTAATCAGTTATTTTGCATTCATAGACAAAATTTTTTTTTTCAATAATATTTTTATTTTTTAATCGATTTATAATCACCGTCATTATCGATAACTTGTTGCCATCGTTTCTGAAAAAGTTCAATCCCCTTTTTGTAAAAGTATGAAATTCATTATCCAATTGAATTGGGCGTCCACTTCGATGCTTGTCTGACAGGTCATAATGACTAGCAGCAAATCTTCTGAACCAACGTTGACATTTGTTCACTTTCAACACATCTCCATATGTATCACAAATTTTCCTTGTTGTTTTTGTTGCACAAAATCCGTGAAAATGAAAAAGTACATAATTACGAATATGGCTTTCAGAAGGTACAAGGTCCGCCTTTTTGTTGCAGGGCTATAAAAAAAATTGATATTGTTGGAAATAAATTACTAAGAAACTGGTTGAAGAATAACACTACAAACATTTGTGCTTACACTTGTCCGGTTGTCACAGAACTAATGAGAAATATGGTCTTGGGGAAATAATTGATTACTTATGGATACCCCTAATATCTTCATATGTTGTCTCTGCGGAAATATTCATTATACTGGATTCTATTTAATTAGTCAAAGTACAATAAATAGTAACGTTTGTCTTTGTTATTCAATGCAACTAAAATTTGAATATAAAGTGATAACCAATTGCAACTGTGTTCTTTGAATAAAGTATAAAAGATCAGTATATTGACATTTAAAGCCGCGTAACCAAATATACTAATCTAACCAAATAAACTTGTAACTTACAAGAAGCAGAATATAAAACATGAATATTAATATTAATAATTATAATTTCACCAAGTTTTGCAATTATTAACGCATGCTTTGCAAACGAAATCAGTTGGAGTGTGAAAACATGTAGCTCAGGAATAATTTTACATAAGCAATCAATTAAATTCAACATTCTAACCATGGCATGAAATCTACATTTGTAATAGAATACTAAATTAAATTTTTGTTCAGATATATTACAAATACTCCTTAACATCTTACGATTAAAAACCAAACCATGCACAATCAGTCTCACAAAACACACAGTAGAAATTACACTACCATAACTAGTTTGCAATTATTTATACAAATCCACTAATCAAAACACTCACCATAATTTCAAAAATTCAGTCAAACCACGTGTTAATCCATTAGGACCCAATGTTGCGTTAGCGCAACATTTCACTAGCAATTCTGTTTTTAGCGAATTTATATTATTGAATTATGTTTTTCATATTGTAGTCATGCAAGAGGACTTCAAAGATTTCATTAACACTAACCGTACAGAAACTTTTATATACCTATTTGTACCGTGTTTAAAACCGGTCATTTGACTGGCGGTGGCTACGGTTAGTGTTAACACTTTGACTGCCACATCACCCAAACATGGGTGACAAGTACCATGCAAAAACGCTGGATTATTTAAATATCGTTAGAAAAAATTTTCGCAAATTTAATATCGCAGTATAATTTGAAACAAGCCAACAGCCTCTATTAACTAAACGCATATATTTTCGACGATTTATGACTTAATCATAATTGTCATTTCTTCTTCCACTTAAATCCTACGACGTTCTGAAATTTGAAGAAATTTGTGTATTTATAACATTAGGAAAAAGCAATTTTTTTCTTAAATCATGGAAATTTTTTAGTGTATTTTTCTCATTTAGTGGACTTCTAGAATATGGTGTCTAACATTATAGGTAATGCAGTTTTAATATTTCGGCAAAATAATATATGTTATCTTATTTACGTTTTTCAATAAAAAAACATCCAAAATTAAATAAACGCAACATTTTGTTACACAAAATATACCGATCCAAGAGGTTTGATAGCATTTACATATTTACTTATAAAGTTTTGTAAGTGGCAAATAATTATGTGTAAAAATCGACTTATTGCATTGCTTGAGACTCAAAGAGTGAAACAACGTAGGACGAAATGCAAAATTGCGAAGATCATATCGTGAAGGTCGCGAAATCCAAACGACAGCGGTCAAAGAAATTCAGACGAGCCGGTCAGACTGCAGGGATTTTATACATACATATCTGGACTTCTTTGAGGTCTTTAAACAAAATTCACTCGATAGTGAACACCGAACCTAACGCAAATAGTCCAGTCCAATTAGACTTCAAAACCCCGTTTTAAAAAATAACTTTAAATAGCTATGTTTTTACATGAAAATGTTCGGAAAGTCATTACAAATGAAATGTATACGTTTGAGACTCATGAAAAGTTGGGGAACATTGTTGAAAGAATTCGAAAAGTTTTGAAAAACATGGTTTTCGCTTGCAGAAGGAAATGTAAAAATTTTAGAGAAAAAGAGGTCAAAGAGAAAATGTAGGTATTAGAAATACCTACAAAGTGAGATATAGTACGTTAAAATCGGTCCACACGTTAAATTGCAAAAGAATAAAACTGTCGAAGTAGGCTGTTTCTTCAGTTGTTTAATACTCGAAGGGATTTGACCATAGAGGTTTGAAATTTTAAGAGAATATGGTCTTCATTACGGTTAAGAAATGTGCCAAATTTCAGCATTAAACATTTATTTGTTTTCACAAAAAGTCATTTATTTATCTGAAAAGTGTCTTCGGAGAAGTTAATTTCTACATCTTTGGCAAGTCGGACAGCAACCAGAGGGTGTATTTTTTACAGCTGGAGAATTCTACTATCACGTACACTACCAGGTGAAGTAAATTTTTTATATTAAACCACCCAAATATGGTTCCAAAATATGGGTATCTTTTTTTCTCGTAAACAATTTGAATATCTTCTTCAATTTCGACGGTTTGTTGTTTACACATTTTAAAATAAAATATTCTACTCTACGTTAACTAAGAACCGAGATAATTGTTTGTCGTTGAAAAATCACTGTAGCGTCACTTTTCAACATTAAGAGTTCAAATTTGGACGAAGTCTGGAGGAAGAGTTGAATTATCTGTTATTTAATTTTCGAATTAATCCATTCAGAGACTTCTCTGATAGAGATCAACAAAGTACCGTTATGCGAATGAGACAGCACACGGGAGCGGAGTGGGGAGAGCTGGCCGTGCGAATAAGCTCGAGACCCCGAAATTGACCTCGTGTGTTACATCTGGCGGAGTCGGAAAAATGTAGGTTTTCTCTGCAACAAATGACCGTAGAACGATGATTTTTTTAAATTTAGGGTAGCTCAACGAGGAATAACGTGGCCAATTTTTGAAGAAAGTTAATGTAAACCCAAAAATTTTACTTCTTTGATTTTTTATATTTTAAATTGATTCGTTTTGTTTATTAAGCATAAATGGTGTTTAAATACTAAATATACACGCGACTTACACATGTAAGTCGTACAAAACAAGTTCTGTTCTTTCAATTTAAAAAATGTGCAACTTTCAGATTTATCTCAGTTTTATAGCGAATCCTTCTCATCAATATTATTTATATTATTCAAAATAGCATACATGAATAAGCGATGAATTAAGTAATTGTGACAAAGTCAGCAATAACTTGAGTAAATATAAATTTAATGTTAGACGGAGGGTAATAAAAGAGGTTCAAATAGTAAACAGTTATAATTTCGTTTACATTATTCGCATACTATAAATAATGCTGAAATTTGGCACACTTCTTAACCGTAATGAAGACCATATTCTCTTAAAACTTCAAACCTCTATGGTCAAACTCCTTCGAGTATTAAACAACTAAAAAAACAGCCTATTTCGACAGTTTTGATTCTTTTGCAACTTAACGTGTGGACCGATTTTAACGTACTATATCTCACATTGTAGGTATTTCTAAAATCTTTACATTTCCTTTTGCAAGCGAAAACCATGTTTCTCAAATCTTTTCGAATTCTTTTAACAATGTTCCCCAACTTTTCATGAGTCTCAAACGTATCCATTGAATTTCTAATGACTTTCCGAACATTTTCATGTAAAAACATAGCTACTTAAAGTTATTTTTTTAAAAAAGTCTAATTCGACGGGACTAAAATGGGACAACAGGCCGGAAAGAGAAGGAACAAAAGTCGGATAATGTGTATTTGGTGAAGCAGTTAGGGTATATCGTTTACGTGTTACTCCGTCCGTGGGTGGAGCAGATGCTGGCAGTTTGCTCGCAGACTCTGGCTAGCAGCAGTGTTCATAGGAAAGTCCCTTTCCTGACTTTCGTTCCACTTTAGAGAAATTTTGGACAGCGAGGGGACACCTTGATCGATATTGTTGGATTAGAGTGGACGTTCGTATATACAGTGACGTACATATTCGTTCAGATATTTTCGAAACAACAATTAAGTGTAATAATTTTTATGCAATTCCTTCTTTTGTATCCTTATTGGCTTTCCGTCTATCATCCGTTTGCTATAAATTTTTCTTAACTTTGAAATAAAATGCACAGTTTGGTATTTAATCCAACAAATGTGACAAAGTATTCCGTGAACAAATATGTGAATCACCTTGATGAATTGTCGCGAATAAAGAATCGTTTGTAACCAGATATCATGTAAGCGTTCCTCTTGTATAGTCTGATACGTATACTCCGATAACATGTTACATATATTACAATCGTATTTGGTCGATTCTACTGTACAAATTATTGGATAGAACATTCTTCAGGGGCGTCTACACGATCAATAATACTGATCATTAATAGTGATTCAATGATACTGTCAGTATTTGGACTTACTTGGTACATATACTCTAATCCTTGTTCAATGTGAAATCTGACTACCTTATCCTGATCCTCACATGCAGAGTTTCTCAATCTAAATGCATGTAACTACATATATTGTTAATTTGATGCGGTATTATACCCAATATTCGGCGGTACTGATGCTTGGGAATCGAATATAATCCCGGACAGTATCAATAAATACTTAATTTCAATCCATCACCGTTACACACACAATCTGTTTTACTGTTGTCACGTACGTCAACAACAAAGAAGGTTTTCTTTTTAACCTTTGACCCTTCCTTGGAGGCTGGAATGCACAGGCTTAGACAAGGACCGTCACTTCCGTGCTGATGCAACGATCTCGATTTTCCAGGAATTACAGCTCCGATGAAAGGATATGTCATATGTGACTTTTGGACCGATTTTCCCTCCGACTTTCTGACTTCCATAGATGAGAGACGTATTAGCAAGTTCTGGTTAATCCCCTTCAAGCATTCATAACTATAGAGTATGTAAACCCACTGGTAGGCATTACTTTAACGTAACCGCGCATTCTCTCTTCGTGCGTGAACATCAGGGAAGGAATTAGTTTCCGCGACACTTGCAAGTCAATATTTGTAAAGTCCTATGACTAATTTAGAATATATTTGTATTACTTATTCTATCAACATAGAATTCAATTCATTTACAAGCTTTGCATCATATGCAAAGTCCTAGCTCGTGTAAAACTCACAACAGTACACTTTTGCCACTCGAAACATACTGTATTCTTAACTACAAACTTACGAAGCCAACCTATTCGTTTAACCTGAAGCGGCTCCCGGCGATGAAATAAGCATCGGTTCGCCCGCTCTTTGAAGTGACTCCCGGTGGTGAAATAAACATCGGTTCGTTCACGACTTTAATCAAAAGAACCTAGTGGCTCCCTGCGATGAAATAAACTCAGGTTCGTCCACGATTCTTCTACCAATCTGTGCAGCTCCCGGTGAGGAAATAAGCATCGGTTCGTTCGTGTTCTCAAGCAGCTCCTGGTGGTCAAATAAACACCGGTTTGACCTCGACCTTCCGTTGTTCTAGCGGCTCCAATGATGAAGAATAAGCATTGATTCGTCCGCTCCTAAGACATTACCTTACCTCGGCTACGGCGAAACTGCCTTTAGCCATCGGCTCGTAACACTGTCTATACATATATATTAATAAATCATACTTAATTATAATGAATAAATAGTATTTATTACATAAATCCGCAATTTAACGTACATACATTTCTGTAATGCATAAAAATGATTTTTCATACGTGAGGGTGAAAAGGAATTTTCTTTCCCTTGTTATCGTAATAATATAGGAAATAGAAAACAAAATATTTATAATAGAAAGCAAAGTAAGTAATTGTGTATATAAATTTTTGTATTTTGATTAAATATTGCAATCAAAAGTAGTTTTTACACAATCAGTACACTGTCAATATGTACAGTGTACTGATATTTTGTATGTACAATATATACAGTGTACTGATATTGACAGTGTACTGATTGTGTAAAAACTACTTTTGATTGCAATATTTAATCAAAATACAAAAATTTATATACACAATTACTTACTTTGCTTTCTATTATAAATATTTTGTTTTCTATTTCCTATATTATTACGATAACAAGGGAAAGAAAATTCCTTTTCACCCTCACGTATGAAAAATCATTTTTATGCATTACAGAAATGTATGTACGTTAAATTGCGGATTTATGTGACGGTTGTTAATAAAAATCCGTATGTTTTGAAGTCCAGTACCCACTAAAAATTAAATTGTGAATCTGTCGTACTAAAAAAGTTCACCTCTGACACGGTATTTCTTTTATGATTCATCTTTTTTTAGGATCATATTTTCATTACGCTTTTTCTGTACATGCAAGATTAAAATTTTATACCTCCAATTGTAACCGTTCCGATTACATAACAATAATTATAGAGAAATATGCGTGCGACATGCAAGTAGCAGCGATCCCCACCACCGCGAGGATCCGCGGTGCTCGCTATCCTTGCCATGAAAGTAGGAATACGGAATTAATGCCCCACTATCTAACAGGAATGCGTGCGCATCGACCTCCACTGTGTGCCGATCGAAAGAGGTCGACGCAAACCCGTCGATCAGCACTCTGCGTTGGAAACAGGGGCTGGACACTTACAGGGGACCGATTGTGACAATTTTTTTTGGTGCCACCACAGTTAACTCTTTGCGGTCGTTTTAAGTTTGTACATATTTAGGATAGCCACGGGTGTGTCTTTAAAGTAAATGTGCACCAACTAACAAGAATAAAGTTTTTATTCAAACAAAAACAAGAACTAAACAATCACAAACAATAATGAAACTATAACAAAACCAAACAGTTGATAAAAATAAGCAATACAAAAGTAATGAAACTATGCGGTATCAGACGTTGTTAACGGTTCGGCGGTTGACGATATTCTGCCCAAAACTGTCCGTTTCCACCGTCTTCCCATGGCTACACGAGAAAACACATGTCTCGTTTTCCCAGGACTTTCCCGAAAAAGAGAAAGTTCTCCTTCAAGCACTTAGGAAGACGGCGACGTAATTCGAACCTACCTTGAACCTCTGCCATGCAGATGTTATAGCCTGGTAGGCAAAAATGCAAGGGAACGCCGAAATTGTAAAGGTCTGCTACACATAGGTGTCATGCTGGTCGGAATTAATTTTCGTTGGACGAACAGTAATACATAATATGCAAGATTATGAAGGAAAAATAAAATTTATTAATTCTTTTTTAAACCTTATATACATGTAACACAATAATATGTTTTAATTTTATGTAAAAATTATATTTTATAGTTCTTCTTTGGTGGCTGAGAGTAGACATACGACCGGAAAGGGTTAATCTGTGGAAATAGGAGAACTAAACTGGTTAAACTGCAATATGGTGTACCACGTATCAGGCAGTGTATACGACGCCACGATGCCATTCGTGTATCCACGTGTGGTCTTATGTGCAGTTGTTTGTATAGTGTGAAAAAAGTGAAAAACTTATTGATTATTGAATACAAATTTCCAAGGAAGTAACTCTTTTATGTTTGTTAGGATTAGAAGGTTTTGGGAAGTAATAGTTCCAGTTACACGTAAATGTAAACACAACTCTTTAATCAATAAACTAAGCGAAAAATATAACTGAAATAAACTTCTTAATTGCTGGAAAATTCTCTTGCACACCGACAGACTTTTTGCCACGCATTCTAAACTCTCTCTAAAACGACGACGCGCCCTCTCTCTCATGCTCAATTTACAGAAACACTCACCTACATTCACACATGACAGCGAATCACCTTCCATATACACGACTTTGTTCAACATTCCCCTTTGATTCGCTGGTTTTTCAAATATATCGTTTACAAACTAGTCAATCGATCTTACATTCTAATTTTAAATCATAATATCTTCTATAAATTTTTCGAACTTAATTCTATCTAGAGCTTTGGTTAACACGTCGGCTAGTTGAACTTCAGTCGGACAATAGTTTACTTTGATTTCGCCCGATTGCACTTTTTCTGTAATAAATTTGTAACGTACGTCAATGTGCTTACTCCTTTTATTTATTACTTCGTTCCGCATGAGCATAATTGCACTCTGATTATCAGTATTGAGTTCTACTGTTACTTGTCTACCCGTTAACTCATGAATTAACCCTTTCAGATAAAGCAATTCTTTGCAGCACTCGGCAGCTGCTATAAATTCCGCTTCCGTGCTTGACAGAGCGATGATGAGCTGTCTTCTGGAACACCAGGATATTGGACCTCCACAGTACATTATTAAGTACCCTGTTGTGCTTCTTCTAGTATCTTCGTCTCCGACATAGTCCGAGTCGGAGAATGCGTGCAATGTCAGCTCATCCTGGTTCCTTTTAAACGCAATACCGCGTTCTCTCGTTCCGTTAAGATAACGTAGAGTTCGTTTTACGTCAATGACGTCAATTTGTCTGGTTTTGTCCACATGTCGACTCTCAAGACCAACTGCAAATGAGATGTCTGGTCTCGTCCTACCCGCAGCGAATAGTAAGCTTCCTACTACTTCTCCAAAGGGAAACTGAGATTGCACCTCAATCGGAACGTCATCCTTACTTGCTATTTGCATTGGGGTTTTTGTAGGTTTTGAACTGCTCATTTCAAATTTCTGCAATATATTCTAGATATATTCAGTTTGTCTCAGTTCTAGCTGGTCTTCTGTTTCGTAGATTTCCATTCCAATGAATGTTTTGAGATTTTTGTATACTTTGATTTCAAAAACTTTTGACAAAGATTCAAGTAATCTTTCTGTTTCGTCTCTATCTGAACTGATCACGATTCCATCGTCCACATACAGTGCTAAGAATAGAGTTCCGCCTTTGTCCTTAAATATGCATCTTTCAGATTTCGTCTCTTCCAAGCCGTTATCCTTCAGGAATCTCACAAACTTTTCATTTCATTTCATTTGAGCTTGCTTGAGACCATACAGGCATTTTTCAGTTTACACGCTTTGTTCTTTTGATCAAATCCTTTTGGTACTTTCATATACAGTGTGGCCCACATAACTCTTAACAGCTCAATATCTCGAAGACTATGCCATCGATTTTAAAGCTCTTGGTCTTAAATTGCATGAGTCTGAAGGGCCTTTCTAACTACATAAACGTGAAGTGCCTTTATAATTTTAAATAGGACTCCCTATACAACGTTACGTATTTAGATTCTACAGGAAAAAACAAGTAAATTTTGTCTGAAACATTTTTTTGTCAGATATTTCCATGATGAGATATAACAGTTTGAAGTTTTGACTTGTAGGTACTTACTTGAAGCGCTCGGAAATTGCGTTATTGAATTATACGCGCTTGAGTCCTTTGCTTATTCGTGAAGAAATAAAATGTTCTTTTAATTAAGTGTTCAAAATGTCCACCACGGGCTTGTAAACATATATTTACTCGAAACATCAAAGTTGTTCTATCATTTGTTAACATTTTGTGAGTCACTGAAGCGCAAGCGTCATGTATTCTTTGTTTCATATTCTCTTTTGTCGTCGGCGGTTCAAACATAACTTTGTCCTTTACATATCCCTATTTGTGACGCTTGTGTTATATCCTGTTAGGAATATTACCTCTTTTCCTTGCACATTTTTACTATATTACTTCGCAACGCGAAGAGCGAGCGAAAATCGTCAAATCAGCGACACGTGAAAGCTACGCGTGTAGTCGAGAATCCTCGAGACGTTGACCGACGGGACGTTGACCGACGGACCGGACGGATCAGCAATATCGAAACACCGCCACGACGACTCGAGAATTCCCTGACGAACAATAGCTTGTTGCTACCCCGTATCTTCCACGTTCTTCAATTAAGGAAGGGGGAAAAACATTATAAAACGATTGTCCAAACCGGGCAAAGCGTTTTTTGCCTTGCGTCTTTTGTCTTTTGGTTACTCTCGCGTTAGACGGTGCTTCGTCTACCTTTTCTTCACGCGTAACGGCGAGCTGAGCGACAGCGGTCACTCAGCTGTTCAGTATCGGGTTCCGTGACGTTTCCTACTCAGTGCGACGTGACTTTGCGATTACGCGCGGCCTAACAGGCGAGTTCGATAAGACACCGGACCGCGAAGTGTGACGTCCGAGACGGTGACAACGTATCCCGCAGTGCCCGACCCCTGCATCACGGCTTCGAGCGCCAGCAAGTATTCCGCCCCTTCAAGGACCCGAAACCCCGACTAAACCTGCCGCAAGCGTAAATCATTCATCATCATTGGTATGTTAAGATTTAATTGTATATTTTATTTTATTCATTGTTAGAATATATCTTGTTGTTGTTATAAACGAGAGTGATTTCCTATTCCTCCCGTTCCAAATCCAAACCGCCGCGTACTTCACCGGTAAGTTTAGACAGGGCGTGCTTTAGCATCTTAAACGAGCCAGGACCCGAAAATATAAATAAAGTAACGACCGCAACGCGGGACGTAACACTTGTGCTTCAGTGACTCCCGAAATATTAACAAATGTTAGAACAACTTTGATGTTTCGAGGAAATAAATGTTTACAAGCCCGTGGTGGACATTTTGAACACTTAATTAAAAGAACATTTTATTTCTTCATGAATCAGCAAAGGACTCAAGCGCGTATAATTCAATAATGCAATTTCCGAGCGCTTCAAGTAAGTACGTACAAGTCGAAACTTCAAACTGTTATATCTCATCATGGAAATATCTGACAAAAAAATATTTCAGACAAAATTTACTTGTTCTTTCCTGTAGAATCTAAATATGTAACGTTTTATAGGGAGTTTCATTTAAAATTCTGAAGGTACCCCTGCCCCTTCTTTAAGGGGAAGGGAGGAGCCACTTCACGTGTATGTAGTTAAAAAGGCCCTTCAGATTCATGCAATTTAAGACCAAGAACTTCAAAATCGATGGCATAGGTTTTGAGATATTGAGCTGTTAAGAGTTATGTGGGCCACCCTGTATATGTCCTCATTTAGGTCTCCGTATAGAAAGGCCGTCTTCACGTCGAATCTTACGACATTATAGTTTCTCGTAGCTGCCAACGCAAACAAAACACGTAGAGAGTTTATATTCACTACTGGACTATAGGTTTCGGTGTAATTCACCCCATATTCTTGTTCACACCCACACACGACCAATCTGACTCTATAGACACCATCATTCTTCTTCTTAAATACCCATTTGTTATTTAAGAGCTTCGCTCCCTTAGTCTCGTTAATATTTATTACAGACCATGTGTTGTTCTTCATAAGTACACTCTTCTCCATTTCTATGGCTTTTTCCCATTCATGACTATCTTCGCCAGCAAGTGCTTCTTCATACGTCAAATATACGTAGTCCTTTAGATGAACTGGCGGTTTCATATCTCTTCTCGGTCTCGTCTCGTGAACAGGTCTTTGTTGACTTGTTTCACTGTCATTGTCCACTAATGTCTTTTACTCCCTTTCGATTTCTTCAGCATCAGCAATGCCCTCACCAGATTGGTCTTCATCTCCTCCTAGTGTGTCGTCTGTAGCTTCCGTTTGCATAACTTCTTCTTCACCGTCTTCTGAGAATTCAAGTCTCATAGCTTCTTGTTTGTTGCCATCACAGGATTCTGTGTTTCCAAAAATGACATCTCTAGAGTAAACTATTTCTCTTCCTTTTTTATCCCACAGACGATAACAGTTCGAGCCATATCCAACACAGACATATTCTCTCGACCTGTCATCTAGTTTCCTGGTACTCATCAAGCGTTCGGCATACGCTTTTGAACCAAACAGCTGAATCCTGGAGACATCAGGTTTCTTATCAAACCATTTTTCCGCTGGTGTGACTTCTAATACAGACGTTGGACTCCTGTTCAGCAGATATGTGGCGGTATATAGTGCTTCACCCCACATACCTTTATCAACATTCGAGTCGAACAACAAAGCTCTTACTTTTTCGAGCAGTGTTCTATTCAGTCGTTCCGCTTTGCCGTTGAGCTGGGGGGTGTAAGGAGTCGTGTAATCCATTAGAGTTCCTCTGATTTTCGCCCAAACGTTCAATTGTGCATTTTAATATTCTAGTCCATTGTCACAGCGAATCCTTGATACTTTCAAATTCCACTTACTCTCACTCTCTGCAACAAATTCTTTTAATTTTACTGTTATTTCATACTTTCCTTTAACTAGAGCTACCGTTGCAAAATTTGTAAAGTCATCCAAGAAGGTGACGAAATATTTACACTCATCCCACGTCGGGTATTCAAGAGGCCCACATACGGCAGATGTATCAATTCCAAAGGCCTCAGTGCTTTCCTACGTTCTGCACCAAAACTGCTTCTGGTTTGTTTTGCTCTGACGCAGACTTCACAGATTTTTTCTTCTTCTCCTGAGTTCCTTTGTGAGATGTCTAATCCAACGACCATGTATGACAGCTTCTTGACGTTTTCAAAGCCCAAATGTCCCAGCTCCCTATGTACAGTTTCCAAACTCTGTGAGCTCTCAATGACCATAGCTTGAGATGTCTCACTCTTGTCAATTGTGTAAATGCCATTTTGCTGCTTAACTCCTGTCATGACTACATTATTATTATTATATATTTCTACTTTCTTCTTTCTAAACAATACCTCGCAGTCATTTTCTGTTATGACATTAACTGACATCAATTTCTTACTCAGTTCTGGAACATATAACACGTCATTCAATATGCAACTGTCTGTTTCTACCTTACCACACATCTTGGCTTCCATTTTTTTTTCGAACTTGTTGGCAGTTCCTATGGTATCATTAATCGTGCGAGTCTTCTTCAGTATCTGTACGTCGTTCACCATGTGTGATGTGGCCCCAGAATCAATAACGAAGTTTGTGTCAGGACTTCTGTCAACATAAAATGACACCTTTTCTTTTTTCTCCTTATTACTTTTGTTTTTGCTGAAGTAACAATCAGTTTCCAGATGATTATCCTTCATGCATATTCCGCATCTACTAGTTTTTACTTTTCTGTGATTGCTTCCCCTTCGATCCGAGTCTTCTCTGAAATACGCTTTCTTTTTTGTGCTATAGCAGTTTCTGGCAATGTGGCCTGGTTTATTGCATTTAAAACAGTTTGTAAGCGAATATAGACGAGGAAATGGTTATGTCAAAAATATTAAATACACTGCCAGAAGAATACAGATATTTTTGCAGTGCGTGGGAGTCAGCATCAGTGGCTGACAGAACTCTCGATAACCTGATATCCTGGCTACAGGTAGAAGAAATTCGTATTAGTAGCGATATGAATACTGAACGTGACAATGTCGCATTTAAAGCCACGATCAACTTGTAGGTGATGTCAGGATGGTTATTATAATAATAACGGTTTAACAAAAGAAAAGATATATATATATATATATACAGGGTGTCCCAAAAATGTCCTCCGACCCGGAAATGTGGCACTCGGGGGGTGAATTGGAACAACTTTTTCCTTAGCGAAAATTTAAACTGGGGCTTCGTTTACGAGATATTAACGAAAAACCGCGACCAATCAGAGCGCGAGTTTGCCAGCCGAGTTCCCGCGCTAGCGGTGGCTACGCGCTACGCTTGTACTACGATGCTCCGAACAAGTAGGTCACCATGCATCGCAGGAAACCGCGTATAATAATAGCAAATAA
>NW_015374827.1:1792-8062 GCF_001272555.1 Dufourea novaeangliae | reverse complement strand
CGGATTCTCGTCGCTCCACACATGCATATTGTGGGCATTGAAACACCCTTCTCTCGTGAAGAGTGCTTCATCCGTCCACAATATGAATTTGCAGAACGACGGATTCCTAGCTACTTTTTCCAACAGCCACCTTGAATAATGAAGCCGTTGGTCGTAATCTTGGGGGTGCAAATTTTGCACCCGTACATACTTGTACGGGTGCAATACGCGGTCCTGTAGAATTCGGTGCACCGTCATGCGGGAAACACTAAAACAAAATGCACAAACACCCATTATTAAATAACACTCCTTGTTCTTAATTAATTTATACCGTGACTTACCCTAGGCGACTGCTCATGTCGCGTACACTGACGGTGGCATCTTCATCGATGATATTTAGAACGTTGTCCGTAGTCACTCGATTTCTACTCGAACGAGGTCGGCCGATGTCGCTTCCGCGCGGTAATAAAATACCATTACTGAACGCACGTGATGCAACCTGCCGAAATGTAGATTCCGCTGGCACTGGCAGATTTGGATGCTGACGTGAAAACTCCCGCGCAGCATCCGTTGCATTTCCGTCGCACCGCGCGTACCACCAGAACATGCTATAATACTCACGCGGACCGTACATGGTTCTAGTTCGATTGCGAACAGACTGACTGACAAAATTTTTCGAAGGAGTTCCTCCACCCCCAAGTAGTGTCCCATCGTTACATTGTGAGTTCACTCCCACCACGAGAAGATTTAGGTAGAAAGAAACCAACGGTTCTAGGATAACACGTGCTTTGCAGAAGTGGAAGGAAAGGACCGTCGCGCAGTTTCTCCAAGGCGACGTAGCCCGTTAATTTATTGCCAGGGTACCTACTCCTTCAAGATAGAAAACAGACATCGCGTGCATCGGCTTAAAAATGTCCGAAGTGAAGAGGACAATCAACGTATCCCTTGCTTCGAGTTGGAAAGTACATTGTCTATCTCGAGGTGCAGGGAAAAAACACGTGTCAGTTGACGCTGCAAGACCCTGGACGACCACCCTTGTAGAGGCCGGAGTGGAATTTTCGGTTATTTATGGCTCAATTTCTTCGGCCTTTTTTCTTTTAGTATTCCGTCAAATATCTCAGAATTTATTAGAAATATAAAAACCGTACAATTTGCAATATTGTGTTTGTTTTGATATTGAATGTAGCTATATCATTGAATTCCAGAATAATCCCTTTCTTTAAACAATCTTTCGTTGAACTCTTTTCCGGATCTCTTGGAAGATATTCCACTAAATATCCGGGAGAACATGATTTATCAACACGACGGTGCTCCGGCCCATTTTGCCACAAATGTCCGCTCGTACCTGGACAATACCTTCCGGGTCAGGTGGATCGGCCGCGGCGGTCCTGTTGCGTGGCCACCACGGTCACCGGATCTGAATCCGTTGGACTTCTTTTTCTGGGGCTACCTGAAGGTAATTTTATTATTGCTATTACTTGTTACTTATTTTTCTTAATGATATTCTGTTTTTACTTACGTTTTGTATTTGTCGTACGACAATCATTTTAGAATGAGGTGTACCGTCAGCCGGTGGAATCTGCGGAGGATATTGTTGCACGCATCCACGGTGCACTAGTTAACATCACACCAGAGATGCTGGAACGCGTGCAACAAAATATTATTCGCCGCGCGGAAACATGCGTATCCATTGACGGTGGCCACGTCGAACATTTATTAAGTTGATAAAATAAATCGGTCCCTTTCGGGGCCACCAATGTTGACAACGTAGGAACAACAAGTTCAGTGAAAAGTGAATTAAATGATCGTGTCGAGTAATCAGGGTTAGTGCAGTGCAGTGAAGTGAATACGTATTCCATGGATTAACCCGGTGGCACGTGACGTCGGCTGGTGTCGCATACCTGCGATCAGCTGTGACATGGATTCTACCCTGCCATAAACCATTTCGTCCGTCGATGCCCAGGCTCGGTACACTGACCTACTGACGCAGGTTTCTACGCTGCAGGTGAATTTCCGTAAGGGTGAGTTCTATTCAGTTTATTGGTCATTATTGTTTTATTACTTTCACCGAACTACAATCACTTCTCGTTTATTCTTTGTTACATTACCTTTTCGTTCACACGTTATTTGAAAAGGAAATTTACAAATTCGTAAAAAGGAATTTACAAAAATGTAAATGTGCATTCGTCTTTTTACGTTAAACATAATTTGCCTACATTTACGTTTCATTCATTAATCTCTTTAAATAACAAACGACAGATGATAAAAAGTATGATTTTATTTGTTACGTCTTGTTTATTTGCTATTATTATACGCGGTTTCCTGCGATGCATGGTGACCTACTTGTTCGGAGCATCGTAGTACAAGCGTAGCGCGTAGCCACCGCTAGCGCGGGAACTCGGCTGGCAAACTCGCGCTCTGATTGGTCGCGGTTTTTCGTTAATATCTCGTAAACGAAGCCCCAGTTTAAATTTTCGCTAAGGAAAAAGTTGTTCCAATTCACCCCCCGAGTGCCACATTTCCGGGTCGGAGGACATTTTTGGGACACCCTGTATATATATATATATATATCTTTTCTTTTGTTAAACCGTTATTATTATAATAACCATCCTGACATCACCTACAAGTTGATCGTGGCTTTAAATGCGACATTGTCACGTTCAGTATTCATATCGCTACTAATACGAATTTCTTCTACCTGTAGCCAGGATATCAGGTTATCGAGAGTTCTGTCAGCCACTGATGCTGACTCCCACGCACTGCAAAAATATCTGTATTCTTCTGGCAGTGTATTTAATATTTTTGACATAACCATTTCCTCGTCTATATTCGCTTGCCAAGTGTTCAGTTTGAATGCTAAATTTTGAATCGTACTCACGTGCGTCGAGATTCCAATCTGCTTATCAACCTGCACTTTTGCTGTTGATGTTCTCTCTCATATGTGTTGCATATCTTTATGAACATTTCATGTGACGTAGAGTAGGTTATTACATGTAGTTTCGGGTCTCTCTCTATCGACATCAAGATAATTCTTTGAGCCTTAGAGTCTCTTTGATACCAATCCTTTTTCTCGATGGCGGTCATGTTTTCCTTCAGTTCTTCTGCACGAAGCACCAAGTCGTAAAGATTTTCTGACTTGAAAATAACGACCACGTGGAGTTTCCACATGTCGAAATTGTCGACGTTGACGAGTTTCTCAATTGAGTTAATATCATCGTTTGATGAATGTACCATCCCTTCTTTTTTTTTAATTTAAACAATTTTTTTAAATGCGCAATTTTACTCTGCACGTGTTCTAGCCTTACTTTCCTTTTATATTTTACTCTGGGCCCATAACCTGTTAGAATTAGGAGGTTTTGGAAAGTAATAATTCCAGTTACACGTAAATGTAAACACAACTCTTTAATCAATAAACTAAGCGAAAAATATAACTGAAATAAACTTCTTAATTGTTGGAAAATTCTCTTGCACAGCGACAGACTTTTTGCCACGCATTCTAAACTCTCTCTAAAACGACGACACGCCCTCTCTCTCACGCTCAGTTTACAGAAACACTCACCTACATTCACACATGACAGCGAATCACCTTCCATATACACGACTTTGTTCAACAATGTTAATACGGTTTAACAATCTTAGATTATTAATATTAGATAAAAAAATTGATACAATATGTATTGAATTCAATGATTAACTTTCTTGCAGAGCAGTACGGGCCATTCCACACAAAATCGGACACCTTTTGCAGGGTTTTGTTCAAACTTGGATGTGTTGTAGTTTTTAGTGATATATAAACGCATCGTAAAGGAAGTTCAAAAGTTTTTTAAATTGTTGATTTTACAGTTATTTGAAGTGTAGTGTTAACCTTTTCCTGTAAATCCTAACTGTTGGATTACTGAACTGTTCAAAACTAACTTTATGAGTGCTTACCGTGGAGATATACGATTACGTAATAAAAATGATTAAAAATAAGCAAAGTCCTATGTTTTATACATCTCTTATGGGAAATAAGAAAATTTTGTGTTATTTCATATAATGCATTCATTTCGTATTCCACATAAATGGTATACATTCCTTTCTTTCACCATTTATAAGTTTCCTTAATTACACTATAAGATTTCTCATAACCCATTGATCTTTCCAATACATAAAACATTTTCTTATATCTTTATTGAAAATTTTGTCATGATATCTCATGTTGTCTGATTTCATTGAGAAAATATGTAAAAAAAGACATTTTTCATATTTTCTCTATGAACTTGGACAGCGTGAGAAATCATGAGACAATATTTGTCAAACTAACTTTGTAAGTATTCATTTTTTATTTGAAACATCCGCCACAGTACGCCATATTGAATTTTAGTTATCCCATTTCCGCAGATTAACTGTGGTGGCGCCAAAAACACTGTTCGATTCCTTAAGGGGGGTCACTCCTTTGGGGCCAACTCCGAATCGATCGAAGCGCTGATGTAATCAATCGGACACTAACGAAAACACATAATCGATAATTGGAACAGCTTAATAATACATCTAACGGCAATACCCACAAATAAATTTTGTTCCCCGTTACCATCAAGTTGGATTTGTGTATTTGTTACGCGAAGACAGTGTTGCCTGGCAGTATCGATTTTTGACAATTCTGCCCATCAGGAGAACGATGGAATATCTACGGGTCGTGGCGAGATTTCGACTCTCGCCAAACATACGAAAAGAATGGTGCGACTGAAAGATTCGAGAATGTTTCGAAACGGGCGGATTGCCGCAAATTTCGATTGCAAATCGCTGGGATCGCTCAGCGCTGAGCGTGGAGGTGGAAGGAGGACACTTGCTCGAGTCCAGAAAAACACACGCGAAACTATGAGAATTGACCGAACACTTGGAACGTTTATTGGACGATATACAATAATTAAGACGGAACGAGAATGCGATGCGCGTTCGATATAGTTTGTTGGCTGATTGCAACAGAGATAAATTTGTTGTAATGTCGCGAGGCACTTGCGGTTTTTCGCGTGAGAACCGTACCGGTATTCTTCCAGTTCTGCTGGGCTATCGGCGCAGGACAATACGCGAGCACCGAGAGTCCTTTTTTGCACACCTCGGTGATTTGCGGTTAGACATCGCGCGATACAGGTGCGTGTTATGATTGGTTTCGCCGAATTCGCGTGATATTTCGTGGAACGAGCAGCGCGACGGAATCTCTCGAGACCTCGTCCACACTCGGGAAACCTTGGCCGCGCGACGGTGTGCGAGCGCGTTGATTGAATTCCAAACAGAGAATGAAGCAATACTTACGTACTAATGTGTGTAACGATAAACCTTTTCTATTCATACTTGCAATGATGCTAATTTTTTTTATTACATACGAAATACTTGAAATGGCATTCCCGAGAAACAATAGTTATGTCTCATTTATTGACCTAATTAATACAGATGTTAAATACTTCCACATATATTTCATAAAAAGATGCAAAAAGAACATAATTATTCGCATACGCTCCCTCAATCTTTTCATTTGTCGACTAGCGGAAATAGATTTTGAACTAACAACGATTTTTCGACTTTCTTGTATACATGTGCACAGGGATAAGGAAGGAAGGACTTGAAGGATTTGAAAAAAAGTACGATCTTCATATTATCAAAAATGTTTTATTTTAATGAAAATAATTATTGACATATATGGGGAGGCATCTCCCGCCTCTCCGCCGGCCGCCGCGCCGGCTACCGCGCCGTCTACCGCGACGGTCGCTATACATGATTTTTTTCATTTTTTTTATCTGAAACAGTAAAATAAAAATTAGATCTTATAATTATACTCGTACATTTATATCAGTGGTGGGCAACTGTTTGCTCACGATCATCGGAAGGAGAAATTCCAGCCGCGCGATACTCGTGAAAGATCAGTTGCCCACCTCTGATACCAGAGATGGGTAAATTTTTATTTGAATAAAAATTTCAAATAACGAATAAAAGATAAACAAATTATTTGTCATGCGTAGAATAAAGATAATTCTGGTAATCTTTATAAGACGCAGCCAAATAATTTTTTTATATGATGAGAATTTATTTGACGAACACATTTTATAAAAGTACATTATAAAAGTTCACGGTTTCATTCAATCCCTGCTTTCTTCATGGGGCGATACAACATTGTAACGCGCGTGCCAGCCTTCGACTTCCCAGCAGTGATGCCAGAATCGTGGTACTGTACACCCACCACTCTCCCACTCCGACGTACCATCGTCTCCCACTATGACGTCCCGGCTACCCCCACTTTACGTCCACCGTGCTGGC
>NW_015374827.1:0-229 GCF_001272555.1 Dufourea novaeangliae | reverse complement strand
GGGACAGAGGTAGCCCGTGAAACAGGACCACCTCCGTCTTGGCCGGCGAGATCCCCAAGCCCAAGGCCTGGATCCTTTTGGCAATTAGCGCCACCGCCACCTCCACCATAAGGCTGGCCCTGGTCACGTCCCTCCCGACACCGATGATGAGCGTGTCGTCTGCTATGCACACCGGGTGGGAGGGGCCCGCACAGCACCGAGTTGTACCCCAGGTTCCACAGAAGTGGGC
>NW_015374826.1:0-616 GCF_001272555.1 Dufourea novaeangliae | reverse complement strand
GCTTCTAATTCACCAAAATTTGAATCTGACTTCTCCTTTACGTAAGAACCTATACGCGTCACTAGACTTTTAATTGTTGTTCTCTGTTTAATGAGTGCCTTTACATTAGCGGTCGATTGATCTGTTGCCATAGCGATAGATATGATGTGAAAATCGAAGGAAAAAAAAATAGAAGATAACAAAGGACGGTGATCCACTGTACTCACCGAGCGATGCTAGTTGGTGCAATTGATAATGGTTGCTCTGGACCAGCGTAGTTTATTTTCACGGTTCCGTCGGCAGCTTCTCTCCTCAAGATGTCCGATCGGCAGCGTCGTGAATCCCAAAAAATACCAGATGCAGACAACTCCACGGTTCCGGCGACAGCTACTTGTGTCCGCTTCGCAGCGTCGTGGTCCTGCTGATGTGGTCCAGAGATGATTCCCTTCTTCGATTGGATGCTGCGTCCAAACGGCAGCGTCGTGGAATCCCAATGTATGAGTCCTCAAACTGTCACTCCGGCTTTGATCAGTCTACTGTGCACGTAGAGCTGATCCAACGATTGTTACAGACGATGATGGTTTCAAAACAAACGATAATTCCGGATCACTTTGTATCCGGCTCGAAGGACCAAAAT
>NW_015374825.1:0-1218 GCF_001272555.1 Dufourea novaeangliae | reverse complement strand
ACTGCTACAACATGCCTATCAGAGAAGGCACCACCACGTTTTCCCCTCTATTTTAAACATACCGGTGTGGTTTCAGTTCTTTCTACTTTATATTCGAATCTACCGTTGATATTTATTTCACACATTAATAATCTTAATATTATTTTTTTTTATCAGCTGACCGTTATTTATAGGCCATTGCGAATTTATTGTATTTGCTATATTCTGTAATTTTCTTTATGTAAAACTATTTCATGCTATATTCATATAGCGTACACAATAAAATAATTGTACACATCATGTTGAAATTACTGCATTGTCTAGTGAAATGAATAACGTGCTACCACGATATATACTCAATTAATAAAAAAATAACAATTGTTTAAATGATAAAGAATTACATTGCCTCCCCCTGACTGATAACCTGACTACGCCCATGAACAACGCAGTTATATTATAAACCCGTTCGGCTTCATGGCAATCTGCGACTGATGCGACACCTTCATATACTGATCTTCGGGTGAAGAAAAATTTTCATATGATGATTTCTGAAGCAGAAACTGGAAAGATTATTACAAATCATTTTTATAGATTATAAATAATTCAATCAGATGAACATGTAGCTTGATTCCAAGATGATCCCTGAAAGAGATACTCAGTGGATAATATCATATCAGTGGACAGTTAATAATTTATAATAATTTAACGAACAATAATTCAATCCTAGGATGATTTCTGGAACAGAAATTTAAGAGAACATACATGTATAACATACAATAAGAATAAAAGAATATAACAATACGTTTTTATATCGACATTTGAATTCAATAATATAAAATTTGATCCCATGAGGATTCCTGAAACAGAAACTAAAACGATTAGAAAAATAATATCAAATTGCTTGGGATTGTTGACTCCTCATTTTGGTAAACAGGGGTTCAGTGTAGAAAATGTCAGTAAGTAACCTGAAACAAAAATTGATTCTTTGGATTAAAAACTGATAACGAAGGGATTAGTAGACATAAAGGACAAGGAAGTGTCAGACATTTTTATCAAGTATATAAAAAGCGCTCAATTTGTCCACTGTTTGAATTTCATTAACTGAAAAGAAAAAACCGTAAGTGGACCACTTGTTTCTCCGCAACACTAATTTATTGAATAGGATGTGACAAAATCCCGAGAAACAGCCACACAGGCGCTTATCACTCGCAACACTAATCATTTGTCAATTAATATCCA
>NW_015374824.1:0-3363 GCF_001272555.1 Dufourea novaeangliae | reverse complement strand
GTGTGACACTGAATCAAACGCTTTAGAAATATCGAGTGATGCAAGGAAAAGCGGCTTGAATTTGTGATGGTGGTAACGTAATGCAAGATCAAGAAGAAAAATGTTTTCAGAGCAACCATCTGCTGCGCGAAAGGCGCGTTGCCGTTGATCGAAGGGCAGACTTTTGGATAATCGGTTGGCCAATATTTTATGAAAGCTGCGAATAATTACTGACGACACAGTGATTGGTCTAAAATCCGCAGGTTCACAGGCTCCTGTCTTCTTCGCGATAAAGGTAGTCTTAGCTTCTAAGAGGAAAGGTGGTGTTTTGCCTAGAAACAAGAATAGGTTAAATATTTTAACAACTACCTCTGTAGGAATGCTCCTAAATAATCGAGGAGAAATACCGTCAGGACCTGCTGCTGATCCATTTCTTAAATAAGATCGTTCGATTTCTTCGGGCGTAATGGGTTTCCATAGCTCTTCGTGGATGGTTCCACCACATGGTTCAGTTCCAGGTGAAATATTGGCTTCATTGCACATGATAGTGGACCAGAAGCTTCCCATATGTTCTTGAGGTGGGTAGGTAACAGCTTCGATGTCACTGAGGATTTCCTTAACGCACCGTGAACGATTTTTCCTCCATAGGTCTTGAGTTTTAGCATAGTCTACTCGTCTTTGATGTTTCTTAGATAGTGTCCTGATGGTATGGGGACAATTTCTAGCCCTGGTAGGGCCTACAGGTGGAAAAATAGATCTTAAGTAGAGGCATAGCTTTTCGTGTGTTTCGTCTTTAGGCGCTAGATGGACACGTTCACAGATTCTATTGAGTATTGGTTGTTGGAATTTAGTATTATTGCATGGTGGAAGTTTCTTAAGGTATTCAACAATGTGGTAGGTATCGGATGTGGCGGTTTCAAGACGGTCAGGCACGTTGTGTCCGGGTGGTGTGGAAGGCGAGGTATGTAGAAAGGATGCGACTTTCGCTCTGTAAGTTGGTAGTTTGCGATGACTTTTAATAGCGTCTAGAGTCCGTTCAGGGAAGGCTTGGTGTAGAGCCTGGTTTATAAATTTGGTGCCGCTCTGGGTTAATTCGGCCTCTTTACGAGCAAGGATCGACTCCTCCTTGGCATTCCACCTGTTCTTCTTGGCGGGAATATTTACTCGAGAGTCGTACCAATCTGGATGTCCCTTTCTATGGTGCATACCTAGGCCTCGTGCAGTCTTAAAGGAACGCGTGCAGTGTGGGAACTCGCATTGGTAAACCGGCGTGGAGTCAGAGGCTAGGGGGGATTGCGTTAGATGGGGCGTAGTTGCTGGGACGAAAGAGCCAGTGGGCCTTTCGCTATTATTACCATCCGAGGCTATTTTATTTTTCGGGCCAGCTAGTTATGGTTCGAGAGGGTTGGCAGCTCCCAAGAGCCGTATTGTCGTGCATCATTTAGCCGTGACTTCTTCCAAAGTTAGAGACCTATAAAGGGGTGACATAACAAGGGAAACAGTCACGTTACCGGCGGGTACCACTAGGAGGTATGATGCACGACTGGAGCGGGAGAGGCTAAGGGCCTAAAGGCCTGTATTGCGCATCACCACTCCATGTAACTACGACTCTCGAAAGGGAACTCATCCTCTTCATGGAGCCCACTTTGGAAGGTGGCTCCCAAGGTTCCATTAGGACCATATGCCTATCACGCACCTCCACGAGGTGGGAGCCGGGCAACGAACGGTTGGCAACAACCGGACGGCTAAGCGTGAAGGCTTCGGTTCCATGGAGAGGACGAGGACCCTTAAGAGAGTCATAGTTCCTCCCGCCTGTCGTTTTTTATGTTGACAAAATATAAAGTACCTCAAAGTTGAGATGCAATCGACAAATCATGTTCGTGGATCTTTCCCACGTGGCAGAGGCCATTCCGGCGGTAACCGCCGAGCAGCCCGCGACGCGAAAAGAGCGTATGAACATGCAAATAACCGCGAGCTTGATAGGGATTGGACGTTTACCCCACCACCCTATGATGCACGTAGAGAAGTGAACCGCCGGCCGACTCCGCGGTCACAAGGATATAAAGAACAGCGTGCCCCCAAAAAGGTTGAGCTACCTTTGCAAACCGTTACACCAGATGACACAGAAGACAAATTACTTGATGAGCCCTTGTACGATATAGGACCACATTCCTCCTTGGTCCCAACTCAGGATGTATTCAGCCAGAACTTCGAATACTCCGGAGCAATTCCGCTGATTACTGAGACGTACGAGAAAATGAGGGCCGTCGATCCGAGATTACACGACCGTTTGCCGTTGTCTATGTTTACACATGCGATGTCGACGCATATAAACCTAGAGATTCTCGAAGTGGCAAGGAAGTCCGGCCAAAATGTCTTAAATCTGAGGACAGATGCGCGTGAGATTTTACCTGATTATCAAGTGCTTCCTCAGTCAATTGTGGATTATATCTCCCACATCAGCAGTGTCATAACGCAGGATGGTAAGGAAATCCGACCTAACCTGCCTCAAATAGCGATACCCAAGGGTCCAGTAGTTGAAGAGGCTGTTGAAGTAGCACCGAGTGGGACTTTTGGCCAATTAACCGCCGCCACCCACAATGTTTATGAGTGTTATATATCACCATATGTAACTTCGGCGCGCGTTGAAGCTTCAATAGCTAATAATGCCGACTATCTACCCATACCGGATGAACTCAATCCTGGCAATCTTGTACCGAATCATAACTTATTAGGATTTGAACCCATTGATGAGCAGACACATGGGGCTCGTTCAAGACTAGCGGGGATTATATTTCCAAGCGATGATACGCTTGAGGGTCGTTACAGATACTCGCCTCTGTTGCACAATCGCGTTTACACTGTGCTAGCAGAGATGAAAGACCGCTTCAAGATGAAGGAATACCGACGAGAGCATAACCCACAGGGGCTTAATATCATGTCCCGGATACCTAGAAAGATCACTAGCGTAAATCTAACATATGTGGAATCAGTTGGCCCAGTTAATGATGCGACAGCACCTTTGTACTCACGGACAGTTACAGTACACAGTTTTGGTGCACAAGGATCGGCCACTGCAAACCAGATGAACATCGAATGTTTTCACCGTCGACGGATCCCGGAAGGAGTGAGTAGAGCGAGGGGGTTTTGCTGCCTTACACAGAATGGAGCAGCGCCAGCCGGGTGGATAGCCACCCTAAATGATAACTTCAACATGGAAGGGCTATTTGGTCCAGTCCTCCATATTGACTACCCCCAGTTGCGAGAAGGAATGTTTGCCTCGCACGGTCCCGCAGGCACGCGAAACAACGCGTTGTCAAACTTCATAGAGCGTAATTACTATGTGAAGAAATAAGCGGTGAGATGATTAAGAGAGTCATAGTT
>NW_015374823.1:0-3141 GCF_001272555.1 Dufourea novaeangliae | reverse complement strand
GATAAGAATATTTACCTCTATAATTGTCGTGTTGTGCAGTTGTTTTCCTGCAAACATAATTTTTATGTCTTCAGGTAATATTCCCATTTGAGAAGCCACTATTTCTTTCACGTTTTTTATGTCCCATTTCGGATCTAGATCAACAGCGCGCGTGTTTTCAGTGTTGGTCTTCACATAAATACTTAGCGAATTTGTGATTCTTCACTTGCCAAACCATATTAACTGTAACATTTTCAGAAACACGCTCCGTATGAAGTCGATAAAGAAACTGATACCGATCCTGCGAGCGTCGTTTTTTTAGCTTCGGTCTAAAGAAAGAAAGAGGCAGAAGAAATTGAACAGAGACGGTATTGCACAACCAATAACTTTATTTTCAATTTGAACTGTTTATTTTTCGAATACTATTTGAGAAGCTATAATTAGAGTCTAACTATATGAATCCGGCGACATCTTTGATCGAATAGTCAAGTAGAAAAATCTCGGAAGCAATCTGTGAAATTATCATTAAAATTTATCCATTTCTCTCTAAATAAACATTTACTCTACGAACCGATCATTTTCAAAGTTTGTATATAGATATTTTTCTATTGTATATAGATATTCATACCTAGCCTTACTTTACCTTTAAAAGTAAGCTAGGCTAGGGAAGCTGTCAGAGTAACGTTCTTGTAGCTTATAAAATCGAATTTGCCTTAAAGAATATAAGGAAATGAGTGTTTTTATTTGATCCGTAAAACTTAAAAAGACTAACGAAAAATTATGCTGTTGTTCAGTGTCTCAAATGTCTAAATTGAAAGGAATAAAATAAACCATTTCGATCAATGATAGAAGGTGAAATAATTAATTTGCGTCTAACAAATGAATTTTTATTCAAGAAATAATTGTTTTTTAACAGAACAATAATGAACTATACATGGAATTGAAATAATATATGCAATCGAAAATTCAATTATAAATTGTAAAAGAGCGTAAAATTCTTCGATTCCGCAATAGTAGTCACGAAAAAGTCAATTACAAATATTCAATACTTGGTAATACAAATTTCACAAGACAAAGTTTTCTATATGCAATATTTTTAATATAAATGTTTTTTCTTCTTTTTATGCCAACAAACACGATCGATAGGTATTCAATACTTGACAATATTGAATTACTATGGCTCATTACTATGGCTCAAACCATAATACGAAGTACAAATTGTTTAAGTAATTCGCCAACGATTCTCTCCCTCTTTGTAATACTTCCTCTTCAATGTTTCTATAGATCTGATCACAGGTTTGTTTCTCGCCGCCATTTTTGGTCGCTTCGCAACGTTTTTTCCGACTTCACTCCTTCTTTTCCGCGTGATTTCTTTTGAATTTTCTTGTGATTCTTGATTTAAGCCCTGACGGGACTTTTCCTTAGATAGTGGTGGACGGATATTGTTCACACAACACCGGAATTGTTCATGGGCATAGGATCACCGGAACGTCTTCGACAAGCTGAAGTATTTCTTGACAAACTTTTGGATTCGCCGACTATTCTACCCAATCGAAGGGAGGATGAAGCTCCTGGGAAGATAGATCTGGAGGACAGGACGCTCTTGCCTTTGATCGATCCACCCCCTCGTCCATATCACTTCGATGATAGCAGTCTTGTTTTTTTTATTATACAAACCTTATTTGCGATCGAATTTCAGTGTCCCAGCCGAACCCGAAAACATATCCAGGTGCAAGAGATCGAAAGAAACAGAAAAAGGAAATATCGATCGACAAGACCATACGATGGTTGGTGGATATGAAGATCCCTACAGCGTCGGCTGATCTTCGTTGCGATCAATATATGCAGGCACATCCCGAAGATATGGTCAAATATGCTGCTAGATGCTCCAGATGTTTTCGATCAAAGATGGAATCATCGTCATCTGGACAACAGACAAAAAGTCTAAATAAAGGTAAGCGATAATATACAGTTACCAAATTAATGTAGCGTATGCAGTGTTGGGCATTATTGAATCAATGTTTATTTACATAATTATTTAAATAGAAGTTTATTTGTTATTTGGGAATTCGAATAACAGACGGAAATAAATTGGCTACGCCTATGATTTCGATATTCTGATTTTCATTTCCGTGGGATTGAAATATTAGTCGATCAGTCTGTTCTAATATACCTATTCAATAATTCTTTAATGTGTTTAAATTCATCTGATAGTAAAATTATTAATCCTGATTAGGTCGTTGTTTATTCCTCACGTTTTGTTTAGCGCGAGGTTCGGATAAATGAAGGATCGGTATTTCTCTCCAAATCAAATTACCCAAATTGTACAATTTGTACAGACAATCTAATATATTTTATAATTTTTACTACAAGTATTATAAGTAACGGGGAGTGATCTATGTTTTGAACTTGGCCGGTCGATACGACAGTTTTTCTTATTCTGATCAGAAAATTTCTAGACTCGACGAACGAAAGGAGGAGGGATGCACTGTAGGCAAATATAGAACACTTGGAGGCGAAAAATTCGTGGGCTCTCAATTGGTTGCCAGAGTAGGTGGTGGAAATTGGTGGGTGTGCGAAAGGTGTCGCGTGGAAAAGGCATGCCTACGTGTCCGGGTTTTTCCAAGTTCCAGGTAGGGTGACGTCGGTACTAGGATGGTACCGTTACTTTCGAACATCTGCTTCATGGCTAATAAACTAATTTAAAAATCTGCTGGACGTTTTGCTCATAAAGGGCTTAAGAACATAAAGTGAACGACTCGATGAAACTCGGGTGTACGGAGGTCACACTTAATAACCGGTATTGTTGGTGTGACCAGACAGTCGTCTTTCGGAATTATGGCCGGAATTAGAGATGCCAGAGCATATGATTGTAGTATTTGGATACTTGGATAAATTTATGAAGAAATCCATTCGAACGCACAACGACGTGTATAACTTTCTTTAACCCGAGGACAGGGAATTCGAAGAAATCCCGAAACAGGAGCTCCGATTATGAGCTTAAACGAATATCTCCTGAAATGCAAGAACCGAAAGCAAGGACGAGGATATAGAGGCGGCTGGTTCGTCTTGCTCGAGAAACAACAGACATACCACACAGAAATTATATTTGCAGGAAAACAACTGCACAACACGACAATTATAGAGGTAAATATTCTTATC